>NC_091752.1:26291665-26591665 GCF_043380555.1 Nothobranchius furzeri | reverse complement strand
CGTTGGCAATTCAAGGTCAGAGCCAAGATTTTGGTGTCGTAGCACTGAACACTTGAAGGTTACGTAACGGCTGACAGATCTATGTTTGTACATAATTTATTTTTCCACTGCGCTATGTTGGAAAACTAATTTTCTCAGTCTGGTTTTATCTTAACAGTAGATCTTACTGCAGAGTCATATCTGTTGGGAGGCTCCAATGGAGGCAGCATGACCCACTGGTTTATTATTGAATCACTCGTAAGAGATTCTTTGCATGTCATTTGAAATAGATGTGTACTTCTTATTGCAGACGGGGAGTAGTTGATGAATTGAGGCCGCACAGCGAGTCATTTGCATTATTTCACATTGACAGTGGGGAAAAGAACAGTTAAAACCGTCTCCGAGTGATTTCCTCAAACGCATCTCTTATTAAAATATGCCAGGATCATTATGAATTATACAACACATAACTCTGGCCAGGCAATCTGATTTCCAAAATCCTGTTTGAGCAGAGCTTACAATGTAATTTTCATAAACCGCTAATAGATGCGCTCCACGGAAAATGAATTTAAATGCTAACTAGTGAGGCGATGGTGAGGAAGCTACCCATCTTTCTTGAAGTCTGGTGTTTCTTAATTTAATTGGTGAACACATTCACCACATGCATCGTATACTGTTATATGGAGGGTATGTAATTCTAGCTTTGGGGATGCATATCATACTTTGATTATGCAAAGATGATCCTTCTTATGACTGCATCCTGCCTGCTTTTGCAACTCACGAGCACAGCAAGGATTGCCCATTGGCATAACTGGTCTAAAATAACATATATACATATATTTATATTTGCCTGCTCATTTAAAGGTGATCACGACAACCAAGTAATCTGCAAACTCTTTAAACCGTTTCTGTTGAATGCAGGTCCTGTGCATGTTTTCATGTTTATTTTTTGTTTGCTCAGCTTTTATTCAAACAGAATGGCTTTGCATGATTCACAGTTTCAACAAAACCGCCTTATTTATATAAAAATGATCTTTTATCTTGCCATAGTTTCTTTTCTGTCTGAAACAAGGTCCAGAATGTTATCTCTGGAGTTCTGCTTTTGCGTAATTATCCAGCATTGAGAAGACTTCAGAGATTCAGCACCATTTCCTTTAGCGCAGGTCAGCGTTGGCAGTTTTTGTTCCTCACAACCATTTCTGGAAAATCTGTTGATAAGATATCATCTGAATGATAATATATCATTCTGTCCTCTAAAAGAGGAGAAGCTTAAAAGTTGACATTTTGAGGTAAAATGTCCTCAACCAGGGAGTCAAAATGCAGATAATCTGAGTAAAATAGAAATAAAACCTGTTTTCCCCCCTAAAATAGTGCAAACCTAATCATGCACGATGGATTTTAAAAAGCACTAATTATAGGCGTGAGTTTTTTCAGCCTGTTTGCCAACAATGTTGCATGTTTACATTTACTCATATTTATATTTCCTGGTTAAAAACCTGTGTACATATCAGAGAATCAGGGTTGGTGGCATGAACTTTTATCTAGAAAGCAACAGAACAGAATATTTAATCAAAGGGGAGTTATTTTTTATTTTGCTGCAATTCTGCAATTTTCACAACTTTAATTTTCATTGGAGCATATTTTTAGATGCCATTGCATGTGATGACATTTTATTTGACATGTGTTTTGCTTTTTTTAACAAGCAACTTTTGCCAGATGCAAACAGATCGCACAAATCTGCATCTTAAATCTAAGAGGAACCCATTTTGTTGCTTTTTTCATGTTTCAGCTTCAGCAAGGACTCTTTAATGAGAGGTATACTTAAAGGTTATACCAACAAACTCTAAAGAAACTATAAATATGAATTTAATTGACATCAGATTTGCACTTCAGTTCAATAAACCTGTATTACTAGATTTATTCTCTGCCCTTCAGTGAGAAACAAAATCTCTTAGTGCAGCTTTGTGATAAATGAAACACAACTTTAGATAAATGAAGAAATATTTCATGAGTTCTGCTCTCAAGCAATACAATTTTAGAGTAAAAAGTGAAATTTTGTGCTAAAAGATTAAACAATGACCTTTAAAATAACTAAAGCAAAAATATTTTATGATATTTGATAAATGTGTCAATCTATGTAGTTTTATTGGCAGATAAACACCAATGTATGGATTGTAGTAACCAGAATCATTGTATTATATTTGTCAGCATTTACAGCAGAGTCATATTCAAATAACCAGTAAACCAGGAGATCTGATGGGTCACGCTTTAGTGTGTATTGACATTTGAAGAGAATCACACCCTCTAGTCTATAATATTTATTCTTCACTTGGATCGTTTATGCTGCCTGCATGCTTTTTCTTTTACCAGACAAAAAAGACGAGCTGAGTGGAAAAAGATGCTGAGGTTTCGTTGCCTCCATTTCCATTAAAAATTCAGCCTGCATAAATAAGCGGGCATGTCATCGCTGAAGTGAGAGCTTGTCTGGTTTGGAACCAGCATTTTGTTATGTATTTCTTTTTCTGGATGCACTTTAATCAGAATTTTACCATTGGGATAGAAAAGGCTCATAAAGTTCGTTTCAAACCACAGATAATTTATAAAGTTGCAGCTCGCAAAGGAGGTCAGTGCTGAGGAATGCAGAAAGGGTGGAGAGATTATGTCAGGGCAGAGAGAATCTATCCAGTCCTCGGATATCTAAAAGTGTTATGACTATAATTATATGGAGCTTTTATGGTTAAAGAGCAAGTCACCCCCATAAGCTATAAATAAGTGTCTAATAGTACTGTGGACATCTGTAGTCATTCTTTTGTATTTTAGTGCATTTTACTTAAAATACAAATATTCTGCATAAAATCCATCAGTGTAGCATCCTCTTCAGGTTAAAAGTCTGCAATACATTTGAATTTGAATCTGCCATCTCTGTTGGCTAACCGGGGATCTGTGGCATAAGCTGTTACCATGTGACGTGGCTGCACTACTGTCGTCGGGAGCAGCCATGCTCCTGGCTGGCTCGGCCATAGTGGCCTTGGGAATGTCACGGGCTGATAGGAAATGGTACGGCTCAAGCCTAATTTATACTTCTCCGTCAGCTTGAGTGAGGAGTCGTGCACATGAATTGAGGGAGATGTTTTCTCTTCTCCATCACCTGGGGAGAGTTGCACAGCTATTCCCCGCCCAGACAACAGGGTGTAACACATTTCTGGGGTACCCTGCCACCATTATGGCTATGTATCCAGTCCAAGACAGTGTATGTACGATTGTGTTTACATAGTTTTGATGTAATTCAGAGGCTTTTTAAAATAAACAAAATTGTTCCTCATTCTCCTCCACCTCTTCATGCGATCTGCCCCTTTAAACTCACGTTTCTCCTCATTTCCGTAAATGAACAAAACCCTTGCTCCGTGCCTTTGTACCCCTTCAGTCACAGGGGAATAAATAAAACTAATATTGTCAGACTTTTTTCACAAGGCGCTCTTCAATCTGTTCCGGGTCTGCCCCTAAATATCTTTTTATTTTTTGAGGGGGCAATGGCGGTGCTGTTGAAGGAAGAGGTGTCGGGACCAACCACAACGTTGTGGTCTCTGTCACTTGAAGCGCCTCATGATTTTTATCTTGAGAAGCGCTATAGAAATGACCTTTTCTTCTTCTACTTGTGATGGATAGATACAAAATTGGGCATGTCTCTGTCACCCTCTGCAAGCCTGTCAGAAAGCTCTTGTGCAGACGCGTTATGGCATTGCATGTCTCCATACTGACGGAGACGTTTACATTAAGCTTCAGGAGCGCTCATGTACTCCAAAAATCTTTCCTCTGGTGAAGGAGGTGTAGCAAGATCCTCCAGACTAGGAAGTATGCTGCTGTGTCTCCGTCCAAGCAGGATGTATGTGTCTAATAGCGGCTCAATAGCTAATCTCCAAGTGGAGGTGTGGGTGTCCTCTTGGTCCACCAGGCAGCACCTCACTGTGGAGCAAAGAGGAACTGTGGGTGGTGTCAGAATTGGGGGATGGGGGGGCTTGCTCTTTAAAAATATGGGATGTTCAATATTGGCTTTTTCACTAACATAGTCTGATACCAATATATGTGGGGTCCTTCCCCTCAACAAAGAACATATTTTAGGTAACTTACATCACATTATCTTCTATCATGCTAAACTTTAAACATAATTTGTGCAAAACAGGACAACTACTTCAATTTAAGTTAGGCCAGTTGAAATAGCTCACAAATTAAACATTGGATCTGCCATATTTTGACATTTTGAAAGAGCGGAGAGGTAGATGAAAGGTTTGATGTATAATATGTGCATGGTATGTAAAAGTTGCGTCATTAAATGAGTAAAAACCGATCCTGATGATTTCCGATATTACATTTTCTGGCCAGTATCAGCCGATTATGTTGGTAGACTGGTGAAATCGGACATCCCTAATAAAAATGACAGACTGGGCAGAAACTGATGTCCTGTGAGCGTATAGAATTATTGTTAACTCTTCCTTTTACAGTGCCCTAATTACTAAGTACTTACATGGTAATTACTAAATGACAACTTTCACTAATCCAGTGAAAAAACATCCAGTTATAGTTTAAACCATAACATTTCTCAAGTTATTTCTGCCTCTCACTACAATTACTGCAAAGCGGGAGCGTGTTGAGTCCGCTCAGCTGATGAAATAAAGTTAACTTGTGTCTAATCAGCCCCTCTGAAAAGATCTCCTTTTAAAAATCAATGCCTCCAACTGCTGCCATTCTTCACTCTTTGATTTCATTGGATTTTCTTCAAGGTTGATTCCTCTGGTGAAGAAGTTCGGCCTCTCAGCACGTCAATAATCTAGATCCAACATACCGATAAAATCCAACTAACTATGCAACACTACAGAAGGAAAACTGGATTAGACCTCCGCCACGGGCCCCGGTCACTGTGCTAAGCACCAAATCAGCACAATTCAAATCGTTTTCCTCTTCATATCTAGCCAACAGTGTGACATTTTGTTCCCTCTATTAAATTCATCTTGTCTTTATTGATCGCTTTGGTGGTAAAACTGTAAATGAATCATGTTATAGTTGGATTGTAGTCGTGTAGATCGTGTTCAAACTAAAGCAGCTTTAAAATTTAACCTCAAGTGGAAACTGTAAATCTCTGAATGTCACAGAAGTTTAAGCGAAAACAAACAAAAATAACCTGCACTGACTTTTATTAACAACTTTTGTTCTAATCCAACAAAGAGCAGATATAGTTTTACAACTGAAGATTTGTTGGATTTTAAGATTCGTAAAATGCTCTTTGAATTTACTCATGATGAAGCTTTGAATAAACTCTCTTGTTTCACCAACGACACATGAATGGAACAGCTGATATCTGTAAAGTATTTTTGAAGCTTTTATTTTAAACGACACAAACTCAGACTCTTAAGTGCGTCCTCCCGTGTTCGTTATGCTGCTATGTTTTGTTAGAATTCAATCGGTTAAGCTTTTGGCTTTGTTGGGAACATTAGAGCATGCAAATTTCATTATTTACTTTTTTACAAATCAGATTGTGCCACTGCTTGAAAGCTTTCCAACAGTCAAGACTTGTGCATTTTAAAACATCCCGATTCAAGGTAATAAATATACTAAAACGGGCTGAAATTCACAAGAAAATTCAGATCCCTGAGAGCAATATGTAGCTGTGTTTTAACGTCTCTTTTAAAATGCTTAAAACCTTAAGCTACTGCACTAATTCCACTCATTAACCCTCACATTACTGCAGTCATTATCAGTGATCATGACTCTGAAGCATGCAAACTTGTGCCTTCATAACCCCCTCCCCCTCAGCCTGCAGAAAGTAAAGCAGTGCTCAAAATCCAAAAACTACAATTTGAACGAAGTTCTATTTTTGTGGTCAGCTGTAGAAGAGCTGCCTCTACCCACAGAAACCAACACGTAAATATGCACAAGTTAGAAAGCAATGTTAAGATAAAGAGATATGTTTGAATTTGATGTTTGTATTATGCACATCCCTCCGTTCACAAGTCCTGTAGTGAGAAATGTACTATTTCAAGCACAATGGGAACTCTTTGTTATGAAATGTGACATACTGTGCTCTTCAGAATAAATATTTTCTACATACAGCTTCATGTCTCTTTTCCCTGAGGGATTTGTGCCGTGTTGGTCATTTTGGGGCTTTATTTTTTATTTTTTTGCAGCTCACCTTGCAGGCAGGACTCGTCTCTTAAGAAGCTGTAACCAGAGCAGGGGTTTTCTCCAGCTGATCTTCTTATGTCAGATAAACCTCACACTTTTGTGCTCATTTAAGAGGATTCTTCACTGACCCACCCCCCAACGCTGACGCTGATCCAACCACAGATGTGATAATCCCAAAGAAAGAAATCAAGCTAATGGAAGCACCTGAGGCAGAACAGAAGACAGCAAACTTGAATGGTGTGCAGACAGAATGGCTTTTATTTAAAGACAAATAACAGATTGTCATTGGTTATATTTATGTAAACAAGTCTGACATGAAACCCACTAATCCTCCTGAAGCCCGAATCTCACAGCTTTATTTACTGCGCTACATAAATAACACAAGGGTGAGAATGTATTTGACATGTTGAAATCTCTAAACTCAGAAAAGCAGGACAAAGATGACTTTAATGAAACAGTTTCTTATTATAGGCCCGTTTCCACCATCAGAGCTTCTGGATCATTTTACCGAACCTTCTGGACATGTGTGTGACTCCATGGCCCATTTCAGGGAACAACGGAGCACATGCACTGGGGAATGTACTCGGTAAAAGGCCTGGTAGAGTCACTGGGTGGGAATTAAGGTTACCTCATGCTGGTTGCTTGTAACTACGTAAGAAAGAAAGAAAGAAAACAATATTTTATATAGCGTCACGAGGTGCTTCACAAGAACAAACATTTTAGACATGAAAAATAATTTTTTTAAGGTAAAAAAATATTAAAATGAGAAAAAAATGTTGATGATTAAAATGAGAAAAAAAATGTTGATGAAAAAATGCGAGAAAAGGGAAAGCGAAAATTAATAGGAAAGAGGGAAATCATTGGATCCCGGGAAAGGCGGAATAGGCAGAAAGTGCTGAATAAGGAGAGAGTGGTAATGAAGGCCACATCAAAGCCAGCCTGAACAGGTGAGTTTTCAGGAGGATCTCAGTCTTATCTTCATTCAGCTGTAGAAAGTTCCCAGCCATCCAGGTTTTAATAGTCTAAACAGGTGTAGCAGCTGCAGCTTAGACATCTCACGGTGCTTAAAGGAGATGTACAGTTGGATGTCATCTGCATAACGATGGTGGGAGACGCCTTTAAAAGAGCTCAGGATGTGTTGAGTAGGAAATGCCATCAGTTGACGCTGCCATACAACCAGCATTTATAAATCTGGAAGAGTTGGTGAAAAGGCGTCGACCCAGTTTTGAAATAGCCGTCTCTAAAACACCCAACACTGAAAATTGCGATCCCTCGGGCAACGCCATAATTCACGGCGCTTTGTTATCTCACAGAGCGCCGTAAAAGACGACGCTTCTTCTGGTAAGAGAAATGCTGCATTTTACAACACACAACTGCACTCCCGGTTCCCTGGATGTATTAAATTAATGATTTTGACAGAATTGCATAAATGTCTGGACTCCTTTTGGTACTGATGAGTGACATCATTCACAGCAGAAGCAGTCGCGATATACAGACGTCTTAGCAAAGTCCATACGGAGACAGCAGCCGAGAGGACAGACCCATCGTATCTCCTGGTCACTTATCTCCCACAGTGGAAACACGGCTGAAGAAAGAGGAGGGTCATATCACGAAGAACACATGGCACATGTGAGTAATTTGGATTTAAAAGCTTTTATTCATGCAAATCAGGTTATTCAGAACTGTTTAAAAAGCTAAATCTTTACTGATGATACAACTACTGAAATGATAACACGATAACAGGTTTTTAATGCTAAATATTACTTAAAACAGAATATTTTATGTAATAAAAAGGTACTGTTTTTCTAGATTTCTGATATTTGTTCATTCATAAAGGTAACAACACTTTTCGTCTTTCTGACGCTGTCTTCTACGCGACGCTCTGAGTGCATAACAACTTTAGTGGCGAGCTAAATGAAAGCAGTAAACAAAACATTTCTCCAGTTAATTGCATCACTGAGCAATGTCTTATCAGAGCCATAGAAACCCTTAGTCCACATTTTGTTTTACAGTTTCAAAGAATAAAAGTTCATTAATGGAGCCTACTCGTGACTGCTGTCTAGAGATGCAGCACTTCTTTACTCATTTAATGACTTTTGTTCTCCAGGACAAAAAATAAATAAATCAAACTTCCACCTGAAGTATGGGCTTACAGACAGATTTTGTGCAGCCCTGCAAGTTGTGGAAAGCAGCTGAGCTTCAGGCAAATTTGGAGACTTTGATGGCTGTGAGCCAGGCTGGCATCGGAGGCTCCAGCTGGTGAGGTTTGATGCGCTGCAGCCAAGCAGGTTGTTCCGTTTGTCCGGTGGCAGGGATTCTCACTTTGATACAAAGTCAAGGTGACTCATGGTGGGTGAGAAGTCCACTCAAGTCCAACCTGAGCAAAGCAGTACAGGAAAACCAGCATGGGTGGGGCAATGGTAGACCAACCTGAAACAGCAAGAAAACAACACACTCATCAGTTTGAAGTGTTTGAAGCATAATGAAAAGTGCAGTTGGGGATGTGTTTCTGGAGCCTTTTTTAGCCATTTTGCCTATAATGCTCTTCACATACTGACGGCAACCAATAAATTAAATGTTTTGTCAAAAAAGGAATGATTTTAATGGCTTCTGTAACCTGACTCAATCACTGTGACTGAGGAAGTTTGACCTGTTGTTCATGGGGTTTCCCCAGATTGTGAGCCCTCAGCTAGCCTGGCAAGCTATATGTAAAAATATAATCTGGCCACAACCCATAGACAGAGCTCAGTGGTAGAGCGGAGTCTTTCAAACTGTCTCCGCATGCTATTGGACAATGAACAACTTGACGTACTCACCACTATGGGGCGTTCTGCCATACTCTGTCAAAGAAGACGGGAATGCATCTTTTTTCTAAATAAACTTACGTACCTTTATCTGTTCTTGACTGAAAGAAAAGCCCAAATCTAAATAGTCCAAAGTTTCTAATGCGCTGCCGCCATATTGTTCTGTCGCATCATCCTGCCCACCAATCAGATAGAGTGCTGTTATTGGCATAACACAATGCTGCTCAGGTCAATGCCAGGCCTGCGGAGGCTTCTACAGAGCGTGGTTACACCAGCATGCAGAGCAAAATCATTTAGCTTCTGCAGCTGTTCATCCAGATTTCTAGGCTAGGACTTAGCTGCTGTGTTTTAGAAGTTAAGAATACACCCAAAAACCAGAAAATTACCCAGTTTTTCACCATAAAAACACTAAACTATACTAGCTAGCATGCTAAATTGTCATACGGTTCCATAGGAGCGTTATGCTAGCTGGCTGCTACCACTTCAACTTTAGGACAAACGACCAGCGTCCCAAAAAGAAAAACATCATTGTGAGTCACGGACAACAAAAGACGTTTGAACCTATAAAACTGTGAACTGTGTATATTCAAAAAGTAGCAAGAAAAACATCACACACTCCACCTTAAAATGACAATTAAATTAGCATTAATTTAAAAATCGAAGTTGCTAAAGATACATACAGCTGCATTTTAATGGTGAAGATCTGGTCTGTTTTATACAGTGGGGCAAAAAAAATAGTCAGCTACCGATTGTGCAAGTTCTCCCACTTAAAATGATGACAGAGGTCAGTAATTTTCATCATAGGTACACTTCAACTGTGAGAGACAGAATGTGAAAAAAAATCCATGAATTCATATGGTAGGATTTTTAAAGAATTTATTTGTAAATCAGGGTGGAAAATAAGTATTTGGTCACTTCAAACAAGGAAAATCTCTGGTTCTCACAGACCTGTAACATCTTCTTTAAGAAGCTTTTCTGTCCTCCACTCGTTACCTGTATTAATGGCACCTGTTTGAACACATTGTCTGTATAAAAGACACCTGTCCACAGCCTCAAACAATCAGACTCCAAACTCCACTATGGCCAAGACCAAAGAGCTTTCGAAGGACACCAGGAAAAGAATTGTAGACCTGCACCAGACTGGGAAGAGTGAATCTACAATAGGCAAGCAGCTTGGTGTGAAAAAATCAACTGTGGGAGCAATTATCAGAAAATGGAAGACATACAAGACCACTGATAATCTCCCTCGATCTGGGGCTCCACGCAAGATCTCATCCCGTGGGGTCAAAATGATCATGAGAACGGTGAGCAAGAATCCCAGAACCACACGGGGGGACCTGGTGAATGACCTGCAGAGAGCTGGGACCACAGTAACAAAGGTCACCATCAGTAACACACTACAACGGCAGGGAATCAAATCCTGCAGTGCCAGACGTGTTCCGCTGCTGAATCCAGTGCATGTCCAGGCCCGTCTGAAGTTTGCCAGAGAGCACATGGATGATACAGCAGAGGATTGGGAGAATGTCATGTGGTCAGATGAAACCAAAGTAGAACTTTTTGGTATAAACCCAACTCGTCGTGTTTGGAGGAAGAAGAATACTGAGTTGCATCCCAAGAACACCATACCTACTGTGAAGCATGGGGGTGGGAACATCATGCTTTGGGGCTGTTTTTCTGCTAAGGGAACAGGACGACTGATCCGTGTTAAGGACAGAATGAATGGGGCCATGTATCGTGAGATTCTGAGCCAAAACCTCCTTCCATCAGTGAGAGCTTTGAAGATGAAACGTGGCTGGGTCTTCCAACACGACAATGATCCCAAACACACCGCCCGGGCAACAAAGGAGTGGCTCCGTAAGAAGCATTTGAAAGTCCTGGAGTGGCCTAGCCAGTCTCCAGACCTCAACCCCATAAAAAAATCTGTGGAGGGAGTTGAAAGTCAGTGTTGCTCGGCGACAGTCCCAAAACATCACTGCTCTCGAGAAGATCTGCATGGAGGAATGGGCCAAAATACCAGCTACTGTGTGTGCAAACCTGGTAAAGACCTATAGTAATCGTTTGGCCTCTGTTATTGCCAACAAAGGTTATGTTACAAAGTATTGAGTTGAATTTTTGTTATTGACCAAATACTTATTTTCCACCCTGATTTACAAATAAATTCTTTAAAAATCCTGCCATGTGAATTCATGGATTTTTTTTCACATTCTGTCTCTCACAGTTGAAGTGTACCTATGATGTAAATTACTGACCTCTGTCATCATTTTAAGTGGGAGAACTTGCACAATCGGTGGCTGACTAAATACTTTTTTGCCCCACTGTAGTTTCCTGAAATAATTTTCTTTGTGGCTATTTAAAGCTGCTACTTCAAGGGTCGAGAGCAGGCAGGTAAGGGCAGCCGTCTGTGCCTCCCCTCAAACCGATCTGCCTGCAAATTATCTCGGTAGCCTGCACCTGCAGCCACGATGCTTTCCAATAGTCTATTCTTCTCTATTCATGTCAAAATGTATTACACATACGCCCTGGCTTATTTATACATGGGTGAATTTTCTTTTTCTTTCCTGCAGACCAGAATGTACAACGTAAAATCTTGGAGCTACATATATTTATTGTGGCTTTTGATAGCATGTTGATAGCCTGGTGAAAAAAGGTGAAAGGCAGGTACTGATTAGGGGTTCACTGATTTATCGGTTGGCCGATATTTGTCCTCAGTAAAGCCAATTTTAAGTCAGGCACATCCTCGGGCAGCCTGGTGCTGTTGCAGACTTTAATTAGAATGTATTTTTACGTTCACTAATAACATATGCATAATATATACTCTAAATTTACTTTATTTGGGGTTTCTGACTTCAACATGAAGCAGTGAACAAATCAAGATTTAATAGTTAAATTCAGAGTTTAAAAACGTATTCAGCTTCAGACGTTTTGTGCATCAACTAATGTTACTTATGACATTTTAGCATGAAAATAAAGTGGAAAATGTCTAGAAACCGCCCATAAAAATCTGCAGAACATATCAGCTGACCACGTCTCCTAAATCTCGGCATCGGCGTCAGCAATAGAAAGAAACAATATCAGTGGACCACTGGTGCTAATGTTTTTGCTCGTGTTCGTAAGAAAAAGGATTTCATGAACCACTGGATGGAGCGCTCCTAAAGTACTCTCTAGATGTACAATTGATTAACTTAAAGTACACCTTGTTGAAGAGAGCCGCTGTCGGTACAAGATCTGCTCGGGTGCAAGATCGGCTCGGGGTCCTTCGACTGCCGATGACGTCAAAGTACGGCAAACCCACTCGGACAAAATACACTACACATCTATACTGCTGGAAAGAATTTAGCAGTTTCGTTATTAAAATAATGTTTCTTACGACGTAAGTTTGTGTTTATAATAGTATTTGTAAAATAAAACACTATATTTGATTCATGTTGAGCTCCTCTTTGAGCACATCTCTTGAAGGATCATAGGTATTAGCAACATGTGAAATTGTATTTGCAGGAAAGAAGTGTGTCCCGTTTATTGAAGTATTTTGTGTTTAGTTTTTTTACGTCTTGTCCATGCGTAGTTGAGGTACGCTCATAGCTGCTAGCCAAAACTCTGGAGTTAAAAGTTTTCTGGCTTTACTAAAATACCTGTCTGTACTTATTTGATTGATGGTAGTTTTACTTTCTATTAGACTCCAAATGTAATCATCTGGCACGTTTCTAATTCATAATTTGTAAGAATGTAATCGGTGATATTAGCATTAGCATTCCTATGGGTTTTTCCACGTATATTAGCATTGCGCTAACCACTGGCTGCCAAATTGCAGCCTTTGCGATTAGAAAATCTCCTTTTGTCACATCGCAATTTAATTGCACATGCAGTTAATCGTTCAGCCCTAATATACATGACGCTCTATGCTAAAAGTGTATTTTCAAAGAGGTAATGATGGATTTCTTTGTAAAAGTTGTCCATCTTTCCAACAGAAAGATTTGCCTGGACCAACGTAACGTGATAACAACGTAACGTGATTATGTAATTCCGTAAGGTTCATGTTCAGCCAATCAACTACTTTGACGTCATCGGCAGTCGACGGACCCCGAGCCGATCTTGCACCCGAGCAGATCTTATACCGACACCGCCACAGCTCATTTTAGCAAATAAATAAATAAATAAATAAGAAGGCTCCAACTCCGTCAGTGTTACAGATATTGAGCTAAAAGTTGGTGCGACAAAACCATTGCAAAATCAGATACAATTATTTTAAAGACTTGACCCAAAAAAAGCTAGAACACCATCATTTCTCACTCTAGTTTAAAGCTCTGGGATTCATTCCTTCAAGGAATACATTATTTACTAATTTAATTAATAACAGGTGTAATTGCTACAGCCACATTTTATATAATACGTGTTTCTGCTGCACACTGTTAAGTGTGAAACCCTGCAAGCATCATGAGCAAAAACCTGACACTGTGCCAAGACGTCTCAGCGCTTCCTCTTTGCAGGAATGAACATTTCATTACCGCGCTGCATGACATACACCCTCTAACTTTAACTTTTTGCTGACTCAAACTAAGTGAGAAACTGTTATTTCATTAAGACCTGGGGCTCATATGCACGCACACGCACTCACTCTCGCATTATTGGTCAAAAACAACAGAAAACAAGAGTGACATCTTGCTGCTGGTGTTCATCCATCAGTGTATCACTGCATCACAACACTCCAGACTTGATTAGCTACACACTACTTGATGGATTGCCATGAAATTCTGTATGGTCCGTCACAATATCCAGAGAATGAATCACACAGCTCATCTTTTCCGTCACCATGAGGTTTACGCAGAAGAGCTGTCACAACAACTTTTGGCTGCAACACCATGAAATTCAGTATTTGTTTTGCTCTCTGGATGGCATGTAACAGCTCTCGTTTGTGCAGAAATGCTGCTGTAGAGTCATTTTGGGCTTTCTGGAGCATGTGCTGACCGTACAGAGGAACTTGATCCAAGGAGATAAGCTACGTACATATACAACCTCTGACATGTTGTGTGACTAGAAAATTACAGACTTCCCCAGAGAGGTCAGAGAGCAATTACACCACTGCCAGAACAAGTGAAAATCCAAGTCAAGCTGATTTAAAAACATTGATCTCATGTTAATGAAACCGCGTCTCTTTGAAGGTCTGTTGTGCAGAAACGAGAGAGCATGCAAAGCGACCCAAGGCAATTCTGGCAGATCCATTACATTTAAAGAAGGGAAAAACCCACCAGCAATTAGTGGAGCAGCAGGCTTATAATGCAGTTTGTTAAATCACCTATTTGAGATCATTTTAAGCATGCATCAGGCAGCCATTTGTCTATTTTAGTGTTTAAATAGTTTGCTTGAATCTTCCTAAATGTATAAAATAAAGTGAAACTGAGATCCTCCATTTAATTTCCAGCATTTGCTCTGAATAATTCATAAGAGAATTGGTATTTCTAAACACCCTGGTCTTATTTTTAGGGTTATTTTTTCCCACTTAGCCTATAGAAATTGAGCGTTCAAAAGAGGTCAGGGCTGCTAGAAGGAGCTAAATGTTATGCACCATTTCCTGTCTGCCCTCCAGGCATCCAGCTACAGTTTTACTGTCGCAATACAGCTTAACCGGTGACTGGGGTACGACCTGCATCAGTTCTGCTCAATTTTTCCCCATATTGTTGGAAAAAGCATGCTCACACTCACTCTGCAACAAAAATCAGAATTAGGATTTACCTGATCACAAGAGGAAAAGAGGAAATAAAAAGAGCGTTTAATGCAACTAAGTATCAACGTGTCTGTGACAAGTCAATGAGATGAGTGTGTGTGTGTGTGTGTGTGTGTGTGTGTGTGTGTGTAATTTATTTGTACTACATTTCAGAGACATTTTTTCGCATTAAACCTGCAAAGTGTGGACATTTGGCTGGCCCCACTATGAAATAAACCAAGTATGGTGTGACTTTACTTTTAGTCAGGATTAAGGTTAGACCAGTATTGGCTGCATAATGCAGTCACTAAAATGAATGGAAGTCAATGACAGGCTCCCACATGTTTAGCAATGAGTGTGTGCGTGCGCACTCATGTCTTTAGTTGTAGCAAAGTATCTCATCAATGATTAGAGAAATCTTGTTGAAAACTTCAGAGAGCAATCATCGAGTGTCCACCTACAACTGATAAACCTTTACTCGATTTTAAGATGGCCATTACAGCAAATCAGAGTGAGCAAACGTAAACATGACTTTGACTTAGCTGATTTTACTGATATTGACCTCAAATTTGTTGACGTAAAGATGATCACAAATACTTTGAGCACTAAAAAATAAGATGTCACATAAGATTATTTTAAAGACAAAAATAGCTGCAATGCCGTAATTTTATGACTTAATTTGATGACTTAAAGTAAAACAGCGCATTTTCCTGCTCCTCCGCCCTACTGGTTGAAAGTGGAATTACAACAGTTGCAAAAACCCTGCTGTAGCTAGCGCCAACAACGAGCTAACACCAGCATGAGCCAACTAATACTAAAACAAATCACAAAGTAAAATGATCCACACCGTTGGACAATAAATATTATTACTTAGAAGTCCAGTAGCAACAAAGCCAGGTCACCATCAGTCCATGATTTTGTAGCCTTCTTTACCTACCTCAAACTAGTATAGGCCACACTGATGTTCACTCTGGTTTTAGCGCTTTGCTTCTCCTCCAAAGACATTATTTACTTTTGCTTACAGGCTCCACCATGGTGCCAATAAAAAAATAGCAAATATCTTCTTTTGACAGTCAGCAAATTGACAGTCAGCAAATGGAAAATGCTAACAGCTAGCATACATATTAACAGCTGTAAAGCAAATACACCTGCCCTTCCTACACCCACCCACTCCACAAAACTATCAAGTGAGGCTAATGGTCAGCAGAGGGTTGTAGAGTCATGTCAAATATGAAACTGATCAAGCTTCTAACTCAACAATCACTGAGATCAATGTTAAAACTCTAGTTTAAAGTAAAAAAAAATCTATTGTTACTTTAAAAAGAAATCTTAGTTAAAATATTTTTATGCAGAGAAAATCACAATTAATCTAAGGCTTTTCCTTCAAACCAGACAGTGGTGCTAATAACCTGTTTTAGACTGTTACCTAGTTCTTGTTGAGAGTTATATGCGTCAAGGGTAAGGCTGAATTATAACTCAGCTTCCAGCTCAACACGAGTGCAGATCAGACTGCTTATCATAAGTGGACAGGCTGCAGGAGCTCCTGCCATATTGCTTTAGGTATCAAATGAGCCAAATAAAGCAACAGGGAGCCAAACAGGCACTGGCACAAACATGAAGCAGATGTGCCTCTCCAACATTCATGGGTTTTAATTGTTTCAGGTCTAATTTAGCCATGCAGATGCACAAAATAGCAGGAGGCTATTTTGTGCATCTGCATGGATGCTAATAATAGACCGACTAAACAGCTGCATTTTAAATAATTTATTATGTGATAAGCATGGCTTTATTCACGTGTAGATTAAAGCAGGCCTGTGCCTGATTGTCGTTTTTAACATAATGCATAAATGCATCTACGATAGATAAACCGTGTTATAAAACTCAAAACAAGCATGTCTGAAACAATCCAGGAAAAGAAAAACAGGTACAATTCCTGTGGAGGGCAATTTACCTTGAACAAAGACACGCTTCCAGAAGATTCTGCCAACATGTATCCCCCCAAGGAACACCAGATTAGACAGGATGAGCATAGCAGTGGAGAAGGCAGAGAGAAGGGCGACGCAACGTCTTTGCATTGCCGTGGAGAAATTATGCTCCTGGGAAAATGAAGGAATAAATAAAACCACAAGAAATTGTCATTTTCAATCTGAGAAAGAACACAGACACTAAAACTAATGAAGCGTGTGACCACAAACTAGGAGCATTACACACCATGCCAGCAGACTTTAGCACTATTTTGAGAACGAAGAGTTTCCCAGTGGAAGAAGCAAAAGAAACTGTTGTTAACTGCTCCCACTAACGTTAAGCACTCGCTGCACACGCCGATTAGATGGGGCCCAATGGGTTTGTCTGCCGTCTGTACTTTGTGTAGCTAATCAACACACACAACCTCTTATTAAATCCGATTACACGACTTACATTACTTAAATCTGGCTACAAGAAAGATAATGGTCCCCTCGCATCTCAAATAACTGGAGATTTTTAATCTCCTCCAGCCTGATATTTTCACACGCTTGGAGTTAAATGCCTCGATTTCAAACTTACAATTACAGAGCGAACACAAGCTGTAGCAAAGAGAGATTTCAGTCCATTTTCCACCAGAACTCCAGCCCAGTTCATCAGAGCCCAGTACCGCAAGTAGTCATGGCCACCGTGCCAGAAGCAGACAAATCCAAATGCGAGGCCAGTGGACAAGGTTTTGCAAAGAGGTCCATGTCGGGAACCACCCAGTGGGATGTAGATGTACCTGAAACAAGTCATTAAAAAGCATTCAGCCTCATTAAAGCAGAAATATGTAGTTTTTTTTTTATTTGACGGCACCATCGGTGGACGAAGGTGGCAGAGAATTTAAGTGCCTGTCTTGTAACTACAGGGTCGAATGATCGAGACCCACACTCTGTCGCTGTGTCCTTAGGCAAGACACTTAACCCACGTTGCCTGCTGGTGGTGGTCGGAGGGACTGGTGGCGCCTGTGAACAGCAGCCTCGCTATCGTCAGAGCGGACGTCTAAAGCCTGGGGCATACCGCAGACAGACGCACCACGCTGCAAATTTGGGGAGTTAAATGGTCACACGGGACGCGCCGCTGAGCGCTGCTTGGAAAGTCGTGCGACTTGAGAACAGGAAGCGACTGTATTGTTTATACGTGGTCAGACTTGCTGTCGTGTTGCGGACTGTAAGTCATTAAAAATTGGTAAGTATGCTATTTATTAGAATATTTTAAGATCAATAGTACTTTAAAGTTATAAAAACTGTGGCTGGGTTTGTGCCGTAAAGCCGTTCCTCATCATAATGTCTGATGTAAAGTGCTCCACAATGTTGTAGTCGCGGTGCTTGAAATAGAACTAGCTCCTAACTTCAGCACCTCAGCGCGGCGCTACTTATTCCGCCTTTCCCCACGATCCACTGATTTCCCTCTTTCCTGCTCATTTTCTCTCTCCCTTTTTTTACATAATTTTTTTAATCTAAATTTTTATTATTATTTTTCCCCTCATTTTAAACACATTTTTAATCATTTTTTGAAATCTTGTTATACTTGAATATTTTTTTGTGAAGCACCTCGAGATTTTTTATCTTGAGAGGCGCTATATAAAAGATCGTTTTCCTTCTTTCTTTTCTGGGACTTGGCGCTCCCCGTATAGCCACTGTCATTAACTATAAAGGCTTCTATTTAAAATGATGGCGTGGCTCGTCTGTCTCCGGTGCGCCCTAGGCTTTACGCTATTGGCTAATGTTGAACAGCGGTCAGGTAAAGAAGCAAGGGACTCTACAGGACGGGATTGGGCGTAGCAAAGAAAATGACATATTGCCTACATTGTATCACAATACAGGAACAAATGATCACTTTTATGGACATCTAAAAAAGATTTTTTACATAATTCCCAAGAGGGGAAAACTTCAAATTGTAGATGTAAGACAAAAAAAAACTTCTAACATTTTTTAAAACAAATCAAAGACATGGATGTCTGAGAGAAGGGTCGAGACCGTGACTAGTGCAGATGTAAAACAAAACAGCTAAAAATGGCTCTTGCACTGATGAATTGCAAAAAAGAAACACTAGACAAGACGATTATCATGTAATTTTCATTCATTTCTTTTAATCAAATAACAATAAACGTGGCTCTGACGTTCACTGCAAGAATAGAAGCACTTCGGGGAATACAAGTCCTGCATATGGAGTTACTAAACACTAAGATTCACATGCAAATCCTAACGTACATGAAGTTGTTGTTGCTTTCTATTGTAGTCTGCTGATTATGTTTTATTCCCCTTGGATAAGGTCTACATGCAGATAAAACAACAGAATTCATGGTGAGCTTGTTTATCAAACATCGATTTAAAACTACAGGGCATTATTCATGCATGAGATACCACATTGTATGTGGGATAAAAATAGCAGCCAAACACTCACGGGATTGCCTACTTGATGTGAATAATGCAACACCAATCATTAACAAATGGCTTCATATACTGTGAGAACCTCGTTCGCCCCTCAGGTGCTGACGGAGTCTGAACGCGAAACATCACTCCAACAAACATCTCGTTGTGTGCAGCGCTGCTGAGCTGAAAACTAATTATCTCAGCCTCCCTGTGGCTAATCAATGTTTGTGAAAGATGAGACAGCGTTTTCTGAGCCTCAAATGGAGTGGCCAGCCTGGCCGTACTGCAGGATGAAAGTGGGTTCAAAAACAGATGGAGCGTGTCAAAGCCAGGGAAACCGGACAGCTGATCGACTCGGAAACCTGATACATTTAGATATAAAACAAGTGTAAACAGATGTTATTTAATGTGACCGTTTTAATTCAGGATTCTGAAACATCTATTTGCCTCACATAGAGGGTGGAAAACTTGCTGGCAGAGTGTTGAGAGTAATAAAACTAAACAGTCCAGTAAATGCAATCAATCCCTCAATATGTGCTTTGGTTTGGTTACACTCAAAAAATAATTCCGGGGATGGCGGGGGACATTGAGTCTGAATGGACCCTGTTCCATGCCTCCATTGTTGAGGCGGCCGACCGGAGCTGTGGTCGCAGGATCGTCAGTGCCTGTCATGGTGGCAACCCCCGAACCCGCTGGTGGACACTGGCAGTTAGGGATGCTGTCAAGCTGAAGAAAGAGTCCTATCAGGTCTTTTTGGCCTGTGGGACTCCAGAGGCAGCTGACGGGTACCGGCAGTCCAAGCGGAACGTGGCTCGGGTGGTCGCCAAGGCAAAAACCCGGGCATGGGAGGAGTTCGGTGAGACCATGGAGCAAGACTTCCGTACGGCTTCGAGGAGATTCTGGTTCACCATCCGGCGCCTCGGGGGGGAAGCAGTGCGCTACCATCACTATCTATAGTGGGGACGGTGTGCTGCTGACCTCTACTCAGGACGTTGTGGATCGGTGGGCAGAATACTTCGAAGAATATATACATATGTATATATATATGTATATATACATACGTATATATATATATATATATATATATATATATATATATATATATATATATACATATATACATACATACATGTGTTTACTTAAATGTTCTGATTTGTTTTTATGAATTCAATATTTGGCTTAATGGCAACATCCGGTGCAAATTTTGTGCCACTAGCTCACTTAAAAAAAGTCCTTATTGATAAAAATGCTTATGTGTCAAATAATCATTCTCCCTGGTGTGTGTGTGTGTGTGTGTGTGTGTGTGTGTGTTTAAATATATATATTTCCCCCTCCTGTTTTGAATTGAAATACAATTTAAAAGCAAATTTTTAGAAAGACCTTGAGTATTCAATAATAATGTCCATAACTATGGTTTGATTCTCTGCCTCATTATTTTTAATTAAAAACTGCTTCGGGGCAAATTTTCTTGAAAGATTAAAATGTAATTAATCAAGATTAATTAATTACAAAGCCTCCAATTAGATTTTTTTTAATCGAGTCGCATCTCTAATATATTGCTTTTAGATGAGGCCCATCAATGGTAAAATTAGTCAATAAGTTTTTTTATTTTATTTGTGTACTTGACTTTAGGACAATAAAATTTTCCCCAGCCACTCGAAAAAGTAAGTATGGACAATTGATTTAACAGGTGAATGATTTCTGTGTAAACTGTGTTGGATATGTTTTGTCTGTGTTGTTCATCCAACCCAACATGCCCTCCACATAGACCTAATAATTGTTAGGATGTGGGAGTAAAGGCTCCTCCTCCTAAACAGCATCCATAACTAAATCAATCACACAGAAGTAGGCTTCTTGTGAACGTGAGTGAAACAGTGAACCTGAAAACGCTGCAGCGCACCAGCACTGAAAAGCGTCATGGAATGGCAAAGAACGGGCCTCTCAGCTGCCCGGAGAGACGAGGTGTCAGTGAGTCATATTGAGCACATCTATTAACACCTACGCTCCCATCCAGCCCTCTTCAGACAATATCGGCTGAATTTCGGAACCGCATTAAAACATCTTTAAAAGCACTTTACCGAGGAGGAACAGTCGGGGTATTGTGTCATGGGTATCATCTTGCATCTGCAGAAGGATAATTGCAAGTGATGCTATTAAGGAGGAGAAAATAATTTCCAACGGGCCGAGCCTAAAAATGGAAACTTGTATTTGCAATTTAAAGTGATGGATCTTTTGTGATTAAGCTGCTGCTTTAACAGTGAGCTAGGCATTCTTTTATTACATCTGGAAAGATGTACGTGAACACTGTCTCGCTGTCTGTCAAACTCCCGAAGAAAAACCACAAAACTCTGTCAACGTAAACATTAATTAGCAAGCAATAAACACAACAAGGACCAGTTACATGTATTGTAATTGTGCATTCTCTAACAACCATGCTACTGAGGAGTTGCTTTAACATAGCAACGTGCATCTAACAAGCAGATCATGAACTCCCCACAGGCTGCACTCAGCAGACTGTACATCATTAAAATAAAGCCAGCTAATAACGTGCTCTCGTCCAAAATGCAAGTGAGAAAACACAAAATCCTCCAATTACATGTGCACATATTAAACGGGAAGGCATCTCTTCACGGTGCAGGGGCAGCGATGCAACAGAAGAACTATTCACCACCAATGTGCAACCTCATAAACATGAGAAAGCCGGCATGCAGACACAGCGTCGTCTATTGTGATGAAAGCCGGAAGCAACAGAACGGCACCTCTTTTGAAGGTTTTACAGGCTGCCAAGTTTGGTATCCCGCAGGAAACAACACCAACAAATGTGTTGCACAAGTGTTACAAACATTTAGGGCAACAAAAACAGAACTATTATTCGATTTAGATAACATTTAGCATTTTTAGTAAGCATTAACATCTGAATTAGTCAGTCCACTGCTCATGAAGAGGCTCTTACCTGATGAGCCATCGATACAGCCCCTCATCAAAGTGCCTGAGAGAGAAAATGGATATTACTGTGAGATATTTGCATAATAATAAAACAGTGAGTAAGAAACACCTGAACACTGGGCCTCAACCCGAGCTGCATCTGCTGTATGATGCATGTGTGTGTGTGTGTGTGTGTGCTCTCTCTCCATCATTACAAAGATTAGATCTGGCAGAATCTATAAAGTCAAAGTGTTTCATCAATGATGTCAGCGGACAGCTTTTTGCATTCCATCAATGTTGTTAACATCAGCAGCTACAACGCTGGACTGGAGAGCACCAGTGTCAGCACACTGGTTGGTCTGCAGCAGAGTGCATTTAATCATCCTAAAACCCAAACATACCATATCAGCCCTATATCAGGCTTGGGTGGCATTACCGTATTACCATATATAGCTAGGATTAAAAGTGTCAGTTCCAATACATTCATAAAAAAAACTGCACATAGGAGACAAGGATTTAAAAAGTTAATAAAAAATATAAATAAAGGTCATTTAATGTATAAAAAGGATACGTGGTTGAATTTCTGTTTTACTTAGTTTAAATTTTAGAGACTGTTCACCGAGAGAGAAATGGCAGCTCGCGTACCAGCAACTTCTGCAGTGTGGGAGTGTTTTGGGTTTGAAGAAAACTTAAAAGGAGAGCCGGTAAACACCGATGAGGTAATGCGTGCAAACAAACGATGACAGCAAAAGACGCGTGGCCCATCGGACCTGGAACAGTTGGGAATTCCAATTAAGGCTTACGTCATCATTTTTCAATTAGTCCCGGTAATACCGTACACCTTGGTGAAATGTGGAGGAAGCAAGAGGGATACCGCCCAAGCCTAGTACCCTATAGTAAAATAATATTTCTCACCTGTAATTTTATAATGAAAAAAAAAGATAATCATAATTACTTTGGGACTTTGTAAAGTGCTATATAAATGGAATCCATTTGTTTTGATCAATAATGAAATCATGATAATGTAACATGAGATTAGATTAGAAAATATAATCTGGAGTTCACATTTTAAGGAGATTGCAGGTATTGATTTTTGTCAGCAGGGGGAGGAGCTGTTCACTAGTGATTAAAACATCCATCCATCCATTTTTGGAACTGCTTCATCCTCACCCTCACCCTTCCTTTCCATCGGAAGCAAAAGCGTCTGAAACGGCCGTTATAGTGGATGGGTTCCTTTCCGCCGGCTGCAAAGGTTTTAAAAGTGTCCCAGACTTGAAAGGACATGTTGATTACATTTTGAGTAGGGATGCACCGATGGATCGGCATTTGATCGTAATCGGCCGATAGCGCCCCTATCGGTTTTGATCGGAATTTTCAAAATAGATCAGAGCAAACCGATCAGGTAGGGTTGTTACGGTAACCAGTGTAGCGCTAAACCCCGGTAAAAAAAAAAAAAGAAAAAAAGTTGACAATAATAATAACCGTCTTGTTTTAAAAAAAACTATATTATCTTGGTGGGTTTACCGTGGCTGCGGTGTAGGCGCGGTGACCCTTACCAGCCACCGTATCATCAGCTGAAGTTGCCGGCGGCACATGCACGCTTTGTTTACAACAAAACTTTCTTGAAGCTAAAGCTGAAATAATGGTCAAAGGAGGAGACGGCAGCGCTCAGGAGGACATTTATTATCCCTCAAAGAAGACAAAGTCGGAAGTACGGGCATCTTTTAGATATGTGAAGAATGCCGAGGGAGTTTATGGAAGACGGACGGCTATCCTGTTTGCAGCACGAGCAGAAAAAGTGTCTGTGAAAGGCAGCAACGCTTCAAATCTCATGACACATCTGCGTGACCATCACCCACAACTCTACAGTCAACACAAGGCAAGCTAACGTTAGCGTTTTAGCTAAAATGCGTGATCCGAAGATTTGGGTTGAGGGAGAACGCAACGAGTCGCTATATAAAGCAGCCGCAGCGCCGCTACCTGCATATAAACCGTGTCGCGGACACCGCCATGTTGAAATGACGCTATGCATTACAGGGCTCCCAGGGGCAGATAAGAGTTGGTCTCTCTCCGAGAATAATTATGAATTTAACAACGATTACTGCCTGATGACATTTTCCCACATCTGCAAAGCTCACTGGAAGGACACAAACCGAGGACAATATTTTCCTGATATACGGATTACTCAAGTAAGGGTAAAAAAGTATCTGATTAGAAGGCTACTTGAGTACTGAGTATCATCTGATCTAATATTTTTAAAATGATGACATCAAACAGACATAAAATAAGAAGTTATGGGCAAATATTGGTATTTTAAAGACTGAAGGGGAAAATGTAAACAAATAAACAACTTAATTACAAAATAACACATTTTAGGCAAAATTTAGACACAAACTGAGGACAATATTTTCCTGATATACAGGGTTTATTTAATTGTGTGAAAATGTAGCATGTTTAAAAAAAAAACCGCGATAATACCGAAAACCGTGGTAATTTTGGTCACAATAACCGTGAGGTTAAATTTTCACACCGTGACAACCCTAACCCCCAAATTCCACTACCTCCGCTCCGCTCCGACACGAACGCCGGAGCAAAATCGGTCCCGTTGTAGTCAATCAGAGCAATTCCACTACTGCGGCCGTGCTCCGGCAGTGCGGCGCCGTGCGCCGCCCTCTGTTCCGGCATCCGGCAAAAATAGAATCGATCCTATTTTCGCCGGACGCCGGAGCACCTCCGCAGTAAATGGACAGAAATCACAACGGCCCAACAGGAAAAGGAGCGAGCATAATTTCTGTTTTTCACAATAAATCGATAAACAAAAGGCGTTTTTTTTTTTCATATGCACAGGTTTAACAACTTTTAACAACTATCAATGGCGGCTGAAGTTTAAATGCACAAAAATAAGCCATAAATACAGTTTCTACTATCAAAGTAGTCACACTTTGTTGATCCAAACACTGCTGATCTGTCAACACAAATGATGGGCAGATTAAACAGCTCATGCCGATGTTTCTCCCACACAACGGGTGTTTGGATCTAACTTCCGCGTTTACTGCTCGGACTGTATCGCAAGATCTCGAAAATCCCGCGCATGCTTGTTTGCCCCCCTCAGGTCTCCGCACCGGAGCGGAGCCGTTGTAGAGCGGGTAGCAGTAAAAATTGAGTTCGGAAGCGAGTGGCTGCGGAAGGCGGGGGCGGACCGGAGCGGAGCGGAGGTAGTGGAATTTGGGGGTCATACAGACCATTTTAGATTAGGTTACATTTCCTTTATTCCCAGATTATGTAGTTTGTAGCACTCATTATAATGTTGTAGAAAATTTCTGGCCAATGAACGTGATCGGTATCGGTGATCGGTATCGGTGATCAGCATTCTATGATATCGGTATCGGTGATCGGCAGCAAAAAACCTGATCGGTGAATCCCTAATTTTGAGTCTATTTCTTACACTCTACGCTTCCAAAACACATCAAACTAGGCAGTTCCGACAGGACCAGAAATGGAGTCAAACACAAAAGCAGTGTGAAACATTTGGAAACTTTCAAAATAAAAGTGACATGCAGATTTTCAGTTACTTAACTAGTAAAATACATACGTTGTTTCCTGTGAAACCTCCATAGCCGAGGCAAACGAAACAGAAAATAAACCACAGACTTTTTTGAAAACATGCAGCCGTTATTGCAGAAATCGTGTGTGCCGTTACTGCTTCCGCTTTCATTTCGCATCCGAAATGCTCCCGGTTGGAAGGGAGCTCACAAAAAAAAAAAGCCTCCATTACATTACATGCCAGTTTCAAGTCTGGTGGAAAGAGGTAGAGGAACACCCTGAACACGTCTCTAGTCCATTAGGACACACAGAGACAAACAACTAGTCACATACTCACCTACACCTAAGGACAATTTAGAGCACATGTGTCAGACTCAAGGCCCGCGGAGCATTTTTATGTGGCCCACGAGATAAATATCAAAAATATATTAAAACTGGCCCGCTGGCCGATTTTACCGCAAATACTTCAACTCCCATGATGCTTTGTGGCGTCAGCGCGGAGCCGACGCGCCCCCTCATTTGTGTTTTTTCTAGCGCCTGCTGCCGGTGTCTGCAGCTCCGCTGTCTCGGACAAACTAAACACTCCTCTCACTCAGCGCCGAGTTCACTCGGCTATTTGCTGACGTTGAAGCCCAGAAACTGAGATTCTAGACGCTCAGTAATATGTTCACGACTGAAAGAGAAAGTTTTCCAACTAACGTCCAGACAGAGCTGATATAACTCCAGCGAACAGCGACACGCTCAAACCAGCACGGCTCTGTGGCTGCTGTAGTTGTGTTCCCTCCCCGACACACAACAACGTGGTCCAGCTGCTCAGACATGTTCATCAGCACAAACCTATGTGAGCACCTGTTGTCATCTAATGTTGTCGTTATTATGATGAAGATGAACAAAACAGCAGGAGTCTCCTCCTCAGCTCAGATCAACCCCATGATGCTGGTATCTGGCTGGAACAGGTGAGCATCACAGTAAACCAGTGGAGCAAACTGAGCTTTAAATATGTTGGTTTTATGCTCTTTTTCTGCTCCAAAACACGAAAGCTAACAGGTGAGATATTGCATTTTCATTTAAGATAAAATTATATTTTTATTTTGTTGTTGGCCCGTGAGAAAAGATTTAAAAAATTTAAAGATTTTAAAGATTTAAAAAATGCTGAATATACCACAAGTAGTGAATACCACTGATGCCTTTTATTTAAAACTGACTTGCTTGTGTGTAATTTGGTTATTCCACATTCAGCTTCAATGCAGAAATAAGTTTGTTTCCAAATTTAAAGGTTCAAAATTACATATATGTTGATAAAGAAAATGTGCAAATTTGCCGTCACTTTTTCAAAAAATATTAAGTTTGGCCCTCCACTCCGTCCCAGAGTTTCATTTCGGCCCCGTGTGAGTTTGAGTTTGACACCTCTTATTTAGAGTCTCTTATCAACCTAAATGTAATTTGCATGTATTTGGTCTGTTGGAAGACATCTGAGAAACCCGCAGAAAACCCACGCATGCTTGGGAAGAACACAACAGCTCCGCAAAGAAGGGATTCAAACCAGCAAGCTTCTTTCTGCAAGCCAATTGTGCTACCAACTGCTCCACTGCACAGCCCTGTAATAAAAACATCTGAAAAGAAGTTTGCCTACATCACACTAGATCTGGACAAGCAGCACTGCTACTAAAGCAGAGAAGAGCGGCTCCAGTTTATGTTTTTTTCATCACAGCATGTTGCAGAATGCTGCTTCACACAGATCAGTCTTTGGACATCAGATATTCAGATATGGCTGGTGTGTTTTGCCTTCATTCTGCCCATCTTTTGGTTGGACTGCAGGTGAAATTATAGCTGTTATCAAATTGAATAGCACTGAAACAGTTCACATGCCTGAAATATTCTAAAATATCTTACAGTCAGATGCTCCATTAACTTTAACAGTTGTGACACCTTCAGCAAAAATCAGTAATCTTCTTTAGTTTGGGAATTTCAAAGTGAATTTTTGTCACAATTCCAATAATTTACATGGATTTCTCCAGCTGACTTCGGTGTTGTACTCTGTTTTTGTTTATTCTTAAGAAATATGGGGTTCTTTGTAGTTTTGATCTATAATTTAACCATTTTAAATGCTTGAAGTTGCAAAATAGTCTAAACTAAGAAATATTGAGTAAGTGCTCAAAGAAATAAAAAAGATTAAATGTATTTTCTGTCATCTGAAGAACTTGAAACCATAAAATTGCATTCTAAAACATCACAGAATCAAGTTTACCTGGGTTTCATAAATTATTTCTTTTATCCCTTCTAAGTTTAACCTCATCTCATTTTGATGAACGTTGGAATTAGACAAATGCTGCTTCAGTTTATTTTTTTTATACTTGAGCCAGAATTGGTCACAGTAAACAAACCCTTTCAGAGTGATGCAGAAAGACAGATATAATGCTCCTGATCTTGAGGTGACCTATTGTTCTATAGCTGGTAATGACACAAGATTAGACTATTTTCTCTGGCCAGAATGGATCTGATTGCTGAGGCACAAAGAGTCCTTACAGGATTTTGTATTGGAGACGCCTTTTCCTCAAGGTTACCAAAGATGCAGGACTCCCTAGAATCCTGCGGACAGCCCGTTATCAGTCTGGTCTTACCTCCACATCCCCGTGAAGCTGTACATGATGCTGACGCAGCGAGGAAGCTTTGGGGGAACCAATTCATCCAGAGTGGCGAGCATGCATGGAAGTCCAAACAGAACCAGATACTTCACGTAGAAGAACTGGACGTGCGCCAGGGCAAAGCCACCTGCCACAAAAGGAGAAACCGATGTGTATTCCTTTTCATTTCCTTAGTCAGGAAGTAAAAAGAGAAAGCGACTAACATCTGCTTTTTGAACCAGTTACAACTTGGGACGACATAAAATCAGTGCTGTAATTAAAAGGTTAAAAGCTGAGCTAATGATTATGATTATTATCTGAAGACATTCCTCTTCCTGCGTGTGACAGCTAGGGGGCACAGAGGACAAGTGAGTTAAAAGACGCCTGAATGCAAGGCTGAGTAAAATCCCAGAGGTGGGTTTGAAAAATGTATCCATTTGTCTCTGCATGACCTTCTGTGTAAATTATACATACCATCCTGTGCTTTCCAAGTGGATGAAAGAGCTGATAATTGACTCATTTAACATCAAACCCACACCAAACCTCAAAAACAATAGCTTCTAATTTGAGGACAATGAGCTAATCAGTAAGCTGGTGTTTCATTTAGAAGGCATCTGTATGAAAATGTAAAAACAAATTAAATTAAATGACATGACAGTTTAGGACTCACCCAAAGCCCAGGGAGGGAGTATTTCTATGTAAGTCTCATTAGACTGGATGAGGTGAATGTACATGGTGTGGATCATATATTCTGCCAAACACCACCACAGGATAATCCGCCCGGATTGGAGCAGAAAGTAGCTGAGAGCAGATTCCTCCCTGTTGTCTTCGTCAGACATTCGCATCTAAAGCAGAGCAAAGCAGTCATGAAGAAACGAGTAAATGTGTTTTAGAATAAAAATATATGTGAACATGCTTTAGGTTGTAAACGGAATCAAAATAGTGCAATATGTAAGAAAGAAGCAATAATGACATCCTGTGGTCAGATTTGGGTACTGCAGTCTATTTTTAGAAACAAAACATTTCCTTCTCACTACCCCTGTGTAAATTTCAAAGCTGTTGCCAGTTACAGATCAGCACCAGAAGACTCTAGATGACAAGCAAAGAGGAGTTATACACAGTAAGTTGATATGTAGATAAATACATTGTTATATCTGCTGATAGCGCACTTGTGTGTTTTCCAGTAGGGAGCACTTACTACACTTATTACGGTAGTTTTTCTCTGGCATTAGAGGAAGTGTCGTTGTTTGCCGTCTTGCTGCTAGCTTGCTGTTATAGTGCTGAACGACTCACTAAAGGCATACTCATTTACTCGATATATTTGTAATGCTCTCTGGTGTGAATCATGCCCTATGAGTCATTAAAAAATAAAGCTACGATGCTGCTGTTCTGAGATGCAGACATTTGCTGGTGCAGAGGTGGGCTGAAAACAGCAGGATTACTCATTACTAGTTATTATAAGCACAAGCCTCGCTTCTGATTGGTTACCAGAACACGTTCAGCCATGTTGCAAAGTCATCATCACCAAGACACTCTTCGCTCTCTCTCCTCACTGTAAAATGTTTTGTAAAAAGCCTTCCTGTGGGCAGGTGCAAGCCAAGACGGGCGAGGCCATGAATGCAAATTAACAGTTTATTAACAGTATATGAGAAGCTAAGGCAGGAGATAAGTGTAGGAGACTATTTTTATGCAACTAGCTTTTTATTGCAACTGAAGCAGTGATCGTTACTTTTTTTTTTAGCAGGCAGCTACTGAAGGTGTCTGTCCCCATCAGTCCCCTGTGCAGTCTCTGGTGATCTGAGCTTCAGCTCAAACAGAGAGGCTCAAGGAGCGCTGCGGCACTCCGGTTTGCCATCTCAACTGATTTTGTTCAAAAAGCAAACCTTATTGCCTGTGTTTACTTTCATTTTCAATAAATTTGCCAGCCGGAGCTCAGCAATAACTCCCCACGTCATCATGACATCTGCCTCTGTTGCGCCAGGGCGCATACGACAGACCATTACCACAATATTACTACCAAGCGAGGCAGAACGAATGCCGCAAAATTCGTGCAACGCCATGCCGGCATGCAGGGGCGCAGATAGGATTTTCAAACTGGGGGGGACAAAGTTCCAATGTATCCTCCCACCAAACACACACACACAAACAAACACACACAAACAAACACACACAAACACGCACGTACACATACACAAACTATCGCAAGCGCCTTAACTAGAGCTCAGTCAGTTTGTGTAATTTCATCCAATGGTTTACGTAAAAACGAACACTTTTATATACGTGTTTGAAGCCATCATGCAGTGGAACGCTGGCAACAAAGCTCTGCCTGATCAACACTATAAATGATAAATGATCCGCACTTGTATAGAGCCTCTCAGAGTAAGGACTCCAAAGCGCTTTACACTACAGTGTATCATTCATCCATTTAGGGCTGCAGCTATCGAATATTTTTGTAATCGAGTACTCTATCGAATATTTTTTTCGATTAATCGAGTACTCTAATAAATTACCCTTTTGTATTTGTAAACCATTATATCAAATTGTTCCCTATTAACACACGTCCGTTTTAATTTCAACACTTTTTTTCTCACACAATAACAAGGATTGTCGAGAAAGCATGTTTGCCGTGGTTTTGTCAAATTATACTGGTCACAAAACATTTATTTACTTTCTTTCGTTTTCCTCCGCCACTCATAAATACCCGTGTTCTCCTGCAGCAATCCTGAGGGACAACAGACATCAATAACACAATAAAAAGTCCGACGTGTTGTGTAAAAACTGCTATTTTTTTAGCACATTTTAAGTCCGACGTGTTGCTACCAGACGTATGGTGAGCTGAAACTGAGTGCTACAAACGAAAAAGTCGCACAGTGTCCGCAGAATATATAGAAAAACAGGCTAAAAAGCATTATCTTGTAGAGGCTCCTAGTCCGCATGCAGAAGTGACATTTACAGGTGCTGCAGCACGGAGGATGTGGTGTTGTGGTAGGCTTAATCCATTTTACAGTATTTATACTGGACTACGTTTTCCGCCTAACGACGTGAAAAATGGTCCCACAACTTGACATTTTCTGTCTTTTTCGCACTCCACCGTGGTCCACGTTGTCCGCCATGGCTTAAGAGAAAGTTAAGTTACATTCGCTACTCTCGTGTGCAGTCCAGTGGGCATGTGCGTCACTTATTTCAGTCCGGGTGAAACATGACCACGGGCGACTGCAAAGCCACGAATTAATTAAATATGAATTAAACGAATCCTCGAGGCAGAGAATTTGACTCGAGGATTTTTTGTACTCGAATTATTCGAGGTACTCGAGGAATCGTTTCAGCCCTACATCCATTCACACACACATTCACACACTGATGGGGATGAGCTACGATGTAGCCACAGCTGCCCTGGGGCGCACTGACAGAGGCACCCCACTATTTAATTCAGACATTTGTTATTCTCCCAATCAGTTACTAACAAAACCTCATGCTTTATGCAACACATTAAATGATTTTCAGCATACCAATCTTTACAGAAAACATAAAAGCCCTAAAAAACTGCACATAAAATATATTTAAAAAACAATATTCACTTATCACTTAGAGCAGTGGTTCCCATCAGCCTGACCAACAAATGTTCCTTCGTATTTTTACGTTATTTAGACATTTTCATTATATTTGGAAAGTTTTAATTTATATATAAATATATAAATCTCTTTTAAAATGTCATATTTAACTTCTTTTATGATTATGTGGCACACTTGACTTCCATAACTAACGCATCTGCATCTGCCTCTTTTTTACGGCTTTTTTTTTACATTGTTGCTACGTCTGTCACGTTTGCTGTGTTTTACCATCATTTCTACATCCATCAGATCCCAGAGAAGGTTAAACCAACATCAAACCCAACGTTTGGAGCTTGTAAACTCCACACACCTCTCGTGCAGCACCAGCTGTCTGATGCTGCAGCAGCGTCAATCTTACCGGCTGGATGAGTGAATTTCTTCATCAGAGTCAATAAGCTGCTTCATAATCGGAGTCAGTCATTACCAGACAAAGTGATCAGTCAACAAAGACCAGACCTGCTGGCAATTATACGTTTTAACTAATATTTGCGCTCTTCATGCTGTGCAGATCTCCTCCTCTCCCCGACTGGGAGCCTCTCAGCGGGAGGCATTTTTCAAACTCTAAAAACTCCCAAACTTTGCTCAGCCTGAAGGTTCCACATCTCCACTATCTTCTGGTGTAAAGTAGTAACTTCATGAGGGATCATATTTGTAGATGAGACTCGTTAAAGTCAGCAATGAGGCTTTGGCACTTATAACGAGTAAGTCCCAACACTGAGAACAACGTACTGAAACTAGAACCAACATGCATAAACAGACAGATCGGTCCCGCCTACTTACACTGTTGGTCTTTTTTAAATACGCAGTAATCGTTGTTTGACTTTTTCGCTTCATCCTGCATCCTAGCAGCAACCACTTTGGCGCCTCTGGAGTTAGTGTTTGTTTAAGTCATGCTGCATTCAATGTAATTGGAAAAAGGAGCTTCAAGTGCTTAACCTCCGATTTTGTTTTCTTTCTGGCCTTAGTGCGGGGGACCGATCGGGGTCGATCAGAATCTGGGGGGGGGGGGCAGATCCCCCCCGTCCCCACCCTATCTGCGCGCCTGCGGGCATGGCGCATTTATAAGACATACCATTGTGGTAATACTACGCCGATTTGCTGGCATGATGTGTCTTTTAAAAAGGGCTCCTGTTTTGAGATCATTTCACTGTAGAATCTTTACATATTGCTCCTTTGAGATGCTTCTCTTAAAATTTTTCTTCAAAGGATTTTCTTCTCACGAGGCTTCAGAAGTTTTTCGTATATAATAGCATCTCTTTTAATATGCATTTTTTAAATTCGAGTCCTTGGATGTGTCAGGTTTTATAGTAAAGGCCCTTTCTTACTCAGGTTGACCCATAAATAGTTATTTCACAAAATAGAAATAGTTTTACAAAGTAAAACCTTAATTTATTTTTGAAAAATATACATTAAAAAAGGAAACAAAAAAGAAATGCTCCTTCTAATTAAAATATAAAACAAATAAAAGACAGTTCAGATTAATTACATTCCTTTTACTAACCTAACACTCACACAAGTGACGCGTGTATTTCACAAAAACCACTGCTGGCGTGTTGTTTACATGTTTATAAAAGATCTGCTCGGAGGAGCAGCCTTCAAAGCAAAGAACATGAGCAGTTTAGCTCTTACCTGCTCGGTGTACGCTTTGAAGCTGATAATGGGTCCATTGTAGAAAAACGGGTGATAGAAAGTGTATGAAAACAGCCAGAAGAGCTCCACGAGTCCACTACGATCTAACGGGCTCCAGCAGTGCTCCAGGCTGAAGCTGATGAATCGCAGGCCAGAGACGGCAACGCTGAAGAGTAGCAGGTAGTACTCCTCCTCTGTGCTGTACCAGCCTCTCTGGGTATCACAGTGGTTAGAACAATTATTTTCAGCACGCTACGGGAGAATCGTGCAAGTGACAGAACACTAAATTTATTCTTAGTGTGCTTTTTTTAAAAAGCAGCAGACTGGAGCATTTGACACCAACCGTTAAAATGAGAAAGCACCAAGAAAATATGGATTCTGGCTGGAGTCACAGGAACTTTAATTGCCTGTGGCATGTGCTAACATGGAATCGATACGGGGCGATGGTAGCACAGGAGTTAAGTGCTCGCCCCTTAATTGGAAGGTTGCAGGTTCGAGCCCCATTCAGTTTTTCGCTGTCAATGTGTCCTTGGGCAAGACACTTAACCCCCTTGCCTGCTGGTGGTGGTCGGCAGCCTCTGTCAGTGCACCCCAGGGCAGCTGTGGCTGCGTCGTAGCTCATCCCCGCTAGTGTGTGAATGTGTGTGTGTGAATGGGTGAATGACTGATTGTGTTGTAAAGCACCTTGGGGGGTTCCAGTACTCTAGAGGGCGCTATATCAAATACAGACGAATAGATAGAATATTATTAAAGATTAAATTTACTCCATGTTGATGTGTGATACCGTACATTATTTTCTAAGTTGGAGCCTGAAGATTTATTTTATTATAATCATCAGGAAATGTTACTGTTTGGTACAATAAGCTTCCAATAAATGAACTCAGCATTTCTATTGTATTTGGGGTGGAAAAACAAGGCATGGCTGAACATTATCTTAGCATCTAGCACCCTCTCGTGTTCATGGCAGGTATAACACTTTGTGCTAGTCATAAAGCTGGAAAAAGAAGCTAAAATTCACAAAAATTGTCATCCATAAATATATTTACAACTAAACCAAACAAAAATCTGTCTAACTTTGTATTTGACTTACTTTTCAAACTGATTTTTAATCCAAACAAAATTGCCTGGCATTGAGAAATCAACCCACCTGGATGTCTTGAAGTGTCTGAATGTGAATTGTGGAAAGCAACAAAAGGTTAAAAATCCACGACAGTGTAGGCTTTCGCAGCAGAGCCACTGAGAAGGAAACTCCCAGATGTACAAGCAGCACACTCACACCTTTAATCCCCAAAACAAAGCTAGCTGCTAAGAAGCCGTACAGCGTCAGTGCAGGCACCCTAAGCTGTTAGACAGACATAGAAAACGTGTTATAACCAACATCTGCAATAGTAGTTTTGATTTCACTTCACTGGAGAATCGTCATCTTACTTTGGGATAAAAGATGCTGGTTATCCTTGATATTAAGCCGTGGCCAATCAGAGTCCACAGTAAAGACCTTTTGGCCCAGTCATTCCAGAAGCTCCACTCAAAGTCTGATGGATCCTTAAGAAAAACAATTCAGCTGGTAAACAAAAAGCTGCATAAATAAAGTAGACAGTAAACCTACAAAGCCAATGGTTAAAATGGAAAACACCTTTTTAGTCAGTTCTAATCCATAATTACTGATAGTTTCAGTTGACCAGAGTTAAAAGTAGGTTTATTTAGATGTGAAGATGTGGCTCTACATCGGGGGTGTCAAACTGAAATTCACACGGGGCCGAAATGAAACTCTGGGACGAAGTCGAGGGCCAAACTTAATATTTATTGAAAAAGTGACGGCAAATTTACACATTTTCTTTATCAACATATACGCAATTTTGAACCTTTTAATTTGGAAACAAACTTATTTTTGCATTCACACTGAATGTGGAATAGTTAAAAAGGGAGGTGCTACACAAGTCAGTTAAGTTAAACAGGGAAAACCTAAATAAATCCCCCCAACTGACTCAATTAAATGTATCCGGACACAGATATGCAAATATAGATAAACACACAAACAGGAAAAGCAAAGTCACTCAAAAGCACAGCAAAAAAAATAACTCCATTAAGTGGGTCCGGTTACACCTTTAACCAGTGTGGGAGATCCAGTGGTTGCCCTGTCAACCAGACGCTCTGCAGCCCCGCCCAGCAGCGGGAAGCAGGTATCTGCCTCTTATGAAGGCAGCGTGCCCCGCCCCACAATCACCAGGATGTCATCCACCTGGATAAATCTCCATGAACCAAACTGTTCATCCCACCACATGTTGTATAAAGCTTATTATCATGGACAGCGAAATATTTAGGCAACTAAAAAAGTATCTTGTTGATGGAGTTTCCTGACAACTCGAAGAAAAACGAGCAATACTCTTTGAAGAGGAGAGCCAAAAACTTCTGCGTCACCGGTGAGATCGACACCGTGTGCTTAAGTATGCATTAAAACATGATGATTCTGTTTGTGTCGGTAACGACATGTCCAATGTTATGAAATTCCTCAGAGGACAAATTATATTACATCAGAGGAAAAGGCACATCCAAAGAAAGCCAATGTGAAGTTGTGTCCAGTGCAGCTGAGGCAGATGCGCTTTTCCTGCAGTTTCACAGGAGCGCACACAGGAGCCAACTTAAAACTAGGGATGCAGTTTCCCCAACATTTCTACTGGTCAGGCATGTCAAGAGACATCGAGAAATGGGTAAATTTATGTTCTGTGTTAATATTCAGTGTCAAAATGTCTAAATCAAACACTAACATGTTATTTTAAATAATTATATATTTAGATTGCTGGATTTAATGTTGTTGTGGAGTGTCGATTGTTTTCAAGTTTTCTATTTGTTAAAATAAAAGTTTTGGTGCAAGAAAAAGTGTGGCTGATGTTACAGTAAGGCCACACAATATGATAGTGGCTATCACAGAACGTGGCCATCTGCATCTCAGTAATAATGCAGATGTCTTTAATTTTCACTAAAGATAATAACAACAAAAGACGTATCACGATGTTTGTGTCATTTTATTTCCCTTTTTATCTCCACCAGTACATATGAGTGGCATTGAAGTGACAGGAAAAAAATAAATAAACGTAGACACCAGATAATCTGCAGTGGTTTCTAATAAACTGAGGATGTGGATCACAACAATTTATTTCAATAAATGGAAGTTCTGAACATTTTACCTGCGGACCTCGCATGTTTTATAATCAATGTTTAACGTTAGCAAACATTTCTTGTCAAAGCCCTGGTTATCGCTGCATTTATTGTCCCATTTGTTTGCAATAAACATTAACAAACGCTCTTTTTAATATCCATGGTCCGCGCCGCACAACTTCCTTAAAGCTTACGTAGTTTACGGTTTTAGCGTAGCATCTTCTTTTATGCCAATTCAGGATATACAGACGCAATAAAAATGCAACACCGCCCCCTGGGGTCAAAATTAGTGATGGGTCGCAGAATTTGGTGCAACACCTGCAGCAGACGCATAAAGCAGACGCTGGAAAAACCGCAAAGGAGGGGGCGCTACAAATGCGTGCTAACGCCGCACAGCATCATGGGAGTTGTAGTCTTTGCTGTAAAATCAGCCAGCAGCTCAGTTTTAATATATTTTTGATATTTATCTCGCAGGCCACATACAAATGCTCCACGGGCCACCTCTGGCCCGTGGGCCTTGTGTCTGACTCATGTGCTCTGGAGCTTTAATATATGAGAATGAGCATTAGTAAAATTGTAGTCTTTCCTTTAGGAGTTTCATCAATGAACTTACCCTCTTAAAACCCTTAAAGATGCCCTTTTCCAAATGGAAATGTCTCTCAAATCCCACTTCATGCTCTGATGTGGGAAATAAAAATGATATTTAGATCATGTCTTGCCTTTTTATCATTAATTTAAGGTGCTTGTTTTCATTTTTACCTTTGGAGAACTTGTGCAACTGGTAAAAAGAGTACAGATGTGAGCCAACAGATAGCAGCCAACACAAAAGGAGCTCTGTCCATGGCAGTGGGGATGAAAGGGACTTAAAGGCAGGGATCATCAGGTAATCAGCGTTTTCTCTCTAAAACAGAGGGGGAAACATACTTTCATTTGATCAGCAAGTAATAAACTACATTTAAATTAAGATATTTCATACATGACTAACATAGTTGTGGCTTTCTGGGTTTTCATTTGGTTTTATTTACACAAGGAATTTAACAAGTGACTTTACAACAGTGTATGAAATCCCCACAAGGTCTTCTCTTCATCTTTTTCTTTATGAAATCCTCTTCATACAAAAATAGCACATAAATGAACAAAAGGTGCTTCGTTAGAAACGGTGGGTCTTAGTATTTTAAAGATTCGCCCAATTTGATCAAACTGTTTGCCATAAATAAAATCCACTGGTTTGTGATCGTTTTTCTTCCAGAAGTCACCGTTAGCAGTTAGCTAGGCTCTATAACGACCTGAACGAGTGATACATTTACCTTAAAACAACGACCTGATGTCCGTTTGTTTGCTGTGAAGTGAATCTGTATGCTGCTGTGGGGTTTTCACTTCTTCTGCGTATTTAAACTTGTTTCGTCTCGTTAAATTGATTTGAGGATCACGAGCACCACCAAGTGGATGGGAGGTGGTGGTGCAACAAGGATTTTGAAAATAAAAGTAAAAGTTACAATTGTGTGATGCTAGCAACAAAGAAATTCACTTCAACATTCTGTATTTCTTATTTAACTAAAACACAAAACAGTATTTTTGTGTTAGTCAAAGTGTTAAACCCACCTACAGTGGTGACAAGCTGCACTTAGATTCTAATAAACCAACATTTTTATCTTCCTGATCTCAATGAAGTGGGAGGAAAAAATCCTAATCTTTGTAACGCCCTAGAGGAAGGACCTTCTATAGGGTTGGCTAAGCCCAAACCCCTAACACTGGCCGAGCAAAATTTCCTGGAGCTGCCCATGAAGGAACTACATTTATGTCACAGTAGTATAAATTATTTTAAATAAAATGCTACAGCTGTCATGTTGTGGGCAAGGTGCTTAACCCAGGAAATGAAAAACCACATGTGAAAACCAGGTAAGTAAAAGAGTAAAATATTTTATTAAATTAAAAAAAGGAAAAACTAAGGGTGCTGCTCCAGAAAAGCAGGAACAGGAATGGACCAGAAATCTAAAACGAAAGAATAAACAATCGTGAATACGAGGCGGAACCAGAAAACCAAGAGAATAATAAGTTTGGTGTTTGAATTGTTCTTACGCTCTTAAACCAGTTCTTAACGGTGGTGGACTGGATGAAATTCAGTGGAGGAGAAGCGGCAGGTCCGATGGTTGTAGAGGAGGTGGACAGGAGAAGGTTGTGTGAGGCCAGGGTGTAGGTTGGCATGGCAGAGCAATGGAGAGTGGAGGCCAGAGGATCCTGAGCGACGGGACTTGGAAAACAACTCCAGGCATGATTAGAGAATGCGAGGTGCGATACTAGAAACAAGAGCATACAGGATCTCATAGAACAAGTTTGTTGGAAGATCAGGTAATGTACTGGGCTAGTAGCTACCCTGGTGAGAGTATCAACCGGTGCTGGAGTTGTGTCACACCTCTCCTTAAATCCCCTGGCCCTCTGATTATCAGAATCAGGATCAGCTGGAGCTCGCGCCACGCCCACCTGCAATACAAACAGCTGCCAGGTTACTTCACCTGCTGATAGAGGCAGACCGTGACAGTCCCCCCCTTTCACCAAGGGACACCACCTGGTGGCCCAGCCAAGGAGGCGGAATAGGAGGCAGAACGGGAGGCCTTGAAGTCCTGGATGAGAGAGGGATCCTCGATCCAGGACCCAGGGATCCACTGCCGGTGCTCAGGACCATACCCATCCCAGTCCACCAGCAACTGGCGACCACGGCCGCGTGGCCGGACGTCCAGGATGCCGTGAACCTTGTAGCTGAGCCCACCATCAGTGAGGCGGACTGGCAGAGGAGGATCTGCAGGGGGGCACAGAGGACTGGAAACCACAGGTTTCAGCAGGGAGATATGAAATACTGGATGTACCTTCATAGATGGAGGCCATAGATGGAGGCAAGGACAGGCAGATGGAGACGGGACCGAGAACCTCGGCTACGGGGAACGGGCCGAGGTAGCGGGGAGAAAACTTCCTGTTGGTGCCCTGGACCTTGATATCCCGGGAGGAGAGCCAAACCATCTGACCCGAGGTGTAAACAGGTGCTGGGCGTCTGTGACGATCCGCAAGCCTGTGATTGCATTGAGCTGTGCGTTGAAGGGCAGCCCGGGTCTAGTTCCATTTGCGTTGAGCCCGGCGGAGAAACTGGGGAGCTGTGGTGGAGGCAGTGGAGCCGGAGGGAAACAGAGGGGGTTGATATCCAAGGGAGACTTCAAATGGAGACTGACCCGTGGAGGCAGAGGTGTGGGAGTTATGGGCATACACCACCCATGACAATCATGAACTCCACCCGGCAGGGTTCGAGGCGCAGATACAGCGCAGCATGGCCTCCAGCTCCTGGTTCATACGCTCCACCTGGCCGTTATTCTGTGGGTGAAAACCAGAGGTGAGGGAGACCCGAGCCCCCAGGTGGTTAGCAAACTCGGTCCAGACCTGCGATATGAACTGGGGACCTCGGTCTGACAGGATTTCGGTTGGCAGTCCATGAAGGCGGAAAACATGTTTCACGAGCAGTTCAGCGGTTTCAGCAGATGAAGGGAGTGACTTCAGTGGGACCAGATGGCACGCTTTAGAAAAACGGTCAACAATGGTGAGTATGACAGTGAACCCTCTGGATGTGGGGAGACCAGTTACAAAATCCAGGGCGATGTGTGACCATGGATGAGGAGGGACCGGCAGAGGCTGGAGGAGACCCTGGGGAGACTGGTTACTGCTCTTGTACCTGGCACATACCTGGCAGGCGCTGATGTACTCCTTTATGTCTCTATACATGGATGGCCATCAAAAGGTCCTTCTGATGAGGGTTATGGTTCTGCCAATGCCAGGATGAATGGAAAGCCTCACCGTATGTGCCCAATGTATAAGAGCCTCTCGAGTGCTGGAAGAAACAAATTTTGTGTGGTGGACTGGTACATGTTGTTGAGCCTCCAGAACCTTGTTCATTATGTCCCAGGAGATAGAGCCGACTACGCAGGAGGCAGGCAGGATAGTGGTGGGTTTCACCTCTCTATCCAAGGTGCATTGGTGAGAGAGAGAGCGTCAGGTTTAATGTTCTTGGAGCCGGGCCTGAAAGAAAGGACAAAGTTAAAATGGGAAAAAAATAACGACCAGCGAGATTGATGGTGGTTCAGTCTCTTAGCCTCCTTGAGGTAAGCCAGGTTCTTATGGTCGGTCCATATGATTATGGGCTGTTTAGCTCCTTCTAACCAGTGGCACCACTCCTCCAATGCTAGTTTTATAGCCAATAACTCTCGGTCACCCACGTCATAGTTTTGTTCAGCAGGAGTGAGACGACGGGAGAAGAAGGCGCAGGGATGGAGGCAGTGATCCGTTGGGGAGACTTGAGAGAGGACAGCTCCTACCCCAGTGTCGGAGGCGTCGACTTCCAGGGTGAATTGGGCTGAAGTGTCGGGGCAAGTGAGTATGGGTGCTTGGGTGAAAGTTCTTAAGAGAGTGAAAAGCCTGGTCTGCTTCCTGGGACCATGAAAAGGGTTTCTTGATGGAGGTTAGCTGTGTGAGAGCTGCGACGATCTGGCTGTAGTTCCTAATAAAACTACGGTAAAAGTTAGCGAAGCCTAGAAATCGTTGTAGTTGCTTACGTGTTGAGGGGGTTGGCCATTCTGAACAGCATCTACTTTGTCAGGATCCGTCCTCAGCCGACCACTCTCCAGAACAAACCCTAAAACTTGACGGAGGAGGCGTGGAACTCACACTTTTCTGCTTTAACGTACAATCGTTTCTCGAGGAGGTGTTGGGGGACCGCTCCGACATGTTGTCAGTGTTCTGGGAGGGTTCTGGAAAAGATAAGTATATTGTCCAGGTAAACTGTAACGAATTTGTTGATATAGTCACCTAGTACGGAGCTGACCAGAGATTGAAAAACTGCAGGGGCATTGATGGGTCCAAAAGGCATGACTAGATATTCAAAGTGGCCAAGTGGTGCCCTGAAGGCCGTTTTCCACTCGTCCCCTTCACAGATCCTTACCAGGTGGTAGGCGTTTTGCAGGTCTAGTTTGGTGAAAATAGTTGCATCATTTACCAGTTCAAAAGTAGAGGACAGCAAGGGCAGAGGATGTTTTTTTATGATGATCTGGTTGAGGCCTCCGTAGTCAATGCATGGACGGAGCGACCCGTCCTTGGACACAACGAAGAACCCAGCACCCAGGGGGGATGTGGACAGCCTTATGATTCCTGAGGCTAGGGACTCTGAAATGTATTTAGACATACACTCTTGCTCTGGTTTTGAAAGATTAAACAGTTTACTTGTTGGTAGAATGGCATCGGGAACTAGGTCAATTCCGCAGTCACAGGGGCAATGAGGAGGCAGGGAGGACGCCCGGTCCTTGCTGAAGTCTTGTAGCAGGTTGTGGTACTCGGAGGGAACTCCAGTTAGATCAGGTGGTTCCTGAGCCGGGTTCTCAGTGATCTGGACGGGGAGAAGAGCTGAGATGAGACAGTGAGACAAACAAAACAGGCTCCAAATTGACACCGGCCCGGTTTTCCAGTCAATCTGAGGGTTATGTGAAGCCAACCGTTCATGTCCTAGCACCACTGGAAACTGTGGAGAAGGAAACACATAAAAGCTTAGTCAACAGGCTTATGGACACGGTGCGATGGGTTATGGTGGTTAGGATGCAGCCATCGAGCGAGGTGGCACGAATGGGTGTAAGGAGAGGAGTAGTAGGAATGTTCAGTTGTTGTACCACCGCTTGGTCCAGAATGTTCCTTTCACACCCAGAGTCCACGAGCGCCTTGGTAGGGAATGTTTGTTGGTGGAAAGAAGCAGTACAAGTTAAGCTGCACCGGGAATTTTAAGCACTAGGAGTCCCACACACCAGTAATCTCGGTCCTACTGGTGGGCTGTGGTTTTTGGCCGAACAGGACAGTTATGGATTAAGTGGCCAGGCTAACCACAATAGAGGCAAAGGCCCAGGGAACGGCATCTCATTCTCTCCTCGGGAGTTAACTGCGCTCGTCCAATTTGCATGGGTTCGTCTGACCCCGAGGGAAGGAGGTGCTGTTGAGGTGTTTGATGGAGACATTGCTGTGAAGCAGTGGTTGAAGGTGGCCTGAACATCGAAGTCTTGTGTCTTTCCTTAAGGCGTTTCTCGATGTTAGAGGCGAGGTTGATAAGGGACACGAGGTTCTCGGGTTCCTGGCAAAACGTGAGCTGATCTTTTTTCTTATCGGTCAAAGCCTGAGAGAAAGCGGCTTTTAGAGAAGCCTCGTCAAAGGTTGATATGGAAGCCAAAGTGCGGAATTCTACGGTGAAATCGAAGACTGACGGTTTACCCTGCTGGAGATTCCAAATCTGCTTTGCGATTTCTGCGGGAGACTCCATCTGGTCAAAAAGTTGTTTGAACTCAGCTAGAAAAGCTGAGAGCGGACCTCGCAGGAAGCTAGCCTGCTGACTCTTAGCCTGAGTCCATTGCAGAGCCCTACCCCGGAGTAAACCGACTATGTACAAGATTTTAACAGAATCATTTATGAAGGTGTCTGGTGACCTTTCAAAGGCTAACTGGCAGAGTAGTGGAAAACAGCGGCATTTACCTGGCTCGCCGGAGAATGTATGAGGCTGTGGCAACTCGGCAACCTGGAAACTAACCTCATGCTGCTGAACCCGAAGTGGGGGTGGAGACAAAGCTACGGAAGTAGCGGGAGGAGGCGGCATAGAAGTGAGTCTTTCATTCATTTGGCGTAAGGCGGTGTCGAGCTGGAAAAGATGTTGATTAGTGGTGGATAATTATTCAAGTACTGACCGGATGGAACTTTCATGCTGGGACAAGGTATTGGCTATGGGGACAGGAAGTGGTTCTTCAGAGGATGTATTCATTTGGCCAGTTGATTCTGTCATGTTGTGGGCAAGGTGTTTAACCCAGGACATGAAGAACCACACATGAAAACCAGGTAAGTAAAAGAGTAAAATATTTTATTAAATAAAGCCAAGGAAAAACTAAGGGCACTGCTCCAGAAAAGCAGGAACAGGAACGGAACGGAAATCTAAAACGAAAGAATAAACAATCGTGAATACGAGGCGGAACCAGAGAACCAAGAGAATAATAAGTTTGGTGTTTGAATTGTTCTTACGGCCTTAAACCGGTTCTTAGCGGTGGTGAACTAGGTGAAGTTCAGTGGATGAGAAGCAGCAAGTCCGATGGTTGTAGAGGAGGTGGACAGGAGAAGGTTGTGTGAGGCCAGGGTGTAGGTTGGCAGGCAGGCAAGCAGAACAATGGAGAGTGGAGGCCAGAGGATCCTGAGCGACGGGACTAGGAAAACAACTCCAGGCGTGGTTAGAGGATGCGAGGCGCGATACTAGAAACAAGAGCAAACAGGATCTCATAGAACAAGTTTGTTGGAAGACCATGTAATGTACTGGGCTAGAAGTTCCTGGTGCGAGTATCAACCGGTGCTGGAGTTGTGTCACACAGCTCCTTAAATCCCCTGGCCCTCTGATTAGCGGAATCAGGATCAGCTGGAGCTCGTGCCCCTCCCACCTGCAACACAAACAGCTGACTGCCAGGTTACTTCACCTGCTGATAGAGGTAGACCGTGACAACAGCATTTTATACTTTTTATGAATGAGGAGGGAGGACTAGCTCAGGGCAGCCTACTTTTGAACTTTTCAATCTGTTGAGGATTCTTCGACGTGAGATGGAGGTGTGGTGTGAGCATGTGAAGATGGTAAAATGAGTGTGTCTCGTGCTCAATGCGTGAGATTTGGCAGTCCTGCAAGATGATTCTATACTCTATTAAAACCTGGATGGCTTGGGAACTTTCTTCAGCTGAATGAAGATAAGACTGTGCCCCAGACAAGCTGGTTCCCAAAGTCAGAGACTCTCTTGGTCAGCTTGCTTGTCACACCAAACCCTCTGTTAGGATTCTTGGCGTGACCTTTGACCCATTTCTCACCCTGGATTCTCATGTCGGTTCTCTTATTAACTCTTCCTTCTTCTATCTCAGGAACATTGCTAAGCTGAGTCCCATTCTGTCCCGCTCTGAACTTGAGACAGTTCTCCACACCTTCATCTTCTCACGCTTAGACTACTGCAACTCTCTTTTCACGTGTCTGAGCAGAACCTCCCTGAACCGTCTACGGGTGTTTCAGAATGCCTGTGCTCGGCTTCTGACCAAGTCCTCCAAACACACCCACATCACCCCTCTTCTCCTCCAGCTTCACTGGCTGCCAGTCAACTTCAGGGTTCAAGCACCATCATACCTGAAATCAGTGGACTCAGTGGTCTCATTTAAAATGCAGTTGAAACCCCACTTGTTCAGGCTGACTTTTGCATGACCTTCGTCACCACCCTCTCCTTTTTCTGCACTTTTTACCTATTCCGCCTTTCCCGGGATCCACCGATTTTCCTCTTTCTTATTCATTTTCTCACTCCTTTTCTTACATTTTAAAATCACAATTTCAATTTTTTTAGTCATTTTAAACATATTTTTAATCATTTATTTTCAGAAATCTTTTTGTATTTTGTGTTTTTGTGAAGCACCTCATGATTTTTATCTTGAGAGGTGCTATATAAAAGACTGTTTTCTTTATTTCTTTCACTGCAGTTCTTATACCATTTAGAATAGAACGGGAGATGGGGATTTGATGCCCTCCAGTGGCAAAAAGCTAGAACTACACCCTGATTATTGTAAACCAGGGGTGTCTAACTCAAATTCACACTGGGCTAAGGTTGCGGGTAAACCTCAGTATTTATTGAAATATTGACTGCAGCTGCGCACATTTTCTTTATCTCCAGATAAACAGTGAATCTGAAATAACCAAAGTTTAAGACTGTAAGCACATAAGCAACTAAATTTGAAATAAAACACACATCGTTGTGTGTTTTGTGTGTGTTCGTGTGTCTGTTGTGTCTTCTCAAACCCCAGTGAGTCATGGCAGATGGCTGCTCATACTGATCCTGGTTCTGTTGGAGGTTTCTTTCTGTTCAAGGGGGGTTTTCCTCTCCACTGTCGCTACATGCTTGCTCAGTGTGGGGATGTAAAGTCAAGGATTCAATACAATCTGCTGGGTTCCTTGTATACGAAACCTTTTACTGTCATAATGAACTGAACTCAACTGGAATGTTTTAGTTTTTGAAGTGCCAATTAGCAAACTGAACTGAATTAAACTGAATTGGTAATTGTTACTTATTACATCAGACTCTTGAGTTATTTTTGAATGTAAAGCTGTTGTTAACAAATGATAAAATGAAACAAGACTTAGTTTTATTTACTTGTGTACAGGAAACATTGATACATTCTGTGTGTTTGAATAAGATTATCCTCAGCAGCTTGAGAGAACAGCATCAGTTTAAAAGTTTAAGTACATTTCTTTTCAAAATTGTCATATCAGAGCAATTTTTCTAAAATATTCTCACTAAATTTTGTTTTTTTAATCAGTTCTAGGTGGAGTATTTAGATTTTTTACTCTTCCTAACATTTTTTCTTTAAAAAAAAGCAGAGATTTAGAATTTATTGCAACAAAACTGTTTTGCACAAAACTCAACAAAAGTGTGCTCACCCGAGTAAAAGATCGAGAGGGTTTTTATGCTTCTACAATAATCTGAGTTTTGACAAAAAGGTAGGAGATAACAAGTGGTTTGACAGTTTCACGTTGAGCATGCACAAAATTAGCAGCAGAAATCTCCTTGTTCACACATAATTCCTTCTTTCTTCACTGACAACATCAGAAACTTCTGAACTTTTTCTTACAAACCCATGCTGTCGTTTAGATGTTTTAATAACATTACAGCTTTTTTGACTTAAAGCAGGGCAAAGCATGACTACAAGTCATGTACATTTTCAGTTATTCACACTTTCAAATTCCACAGATAACTCTTAAGCTTTCTCATTGTGTGTGTGTGTGTGTGTGTGTGTGTGTGTGTGTGTGTGTGTGTGTGTGTGTGTGTATGTGTGTGTGTGTGCATGCTGAAGTTTATCCATACAGTCACACTCACTTGTGTATGTATAGTGAACAGTGATTATCACATTATGATTATGTTTTCACAGCTCATCAGTTTCTCCATCAAAGGGAACGACATCTGCCTCCATGTGGATGCTGCCAGGCTCGCTGCTGCCCACCCAGCCGATGGGGGTGCGGTTGAACGAGGGTCGGCAGCCGATGTCGTGTTGGTACACAACTGCAGGCTCAGGCTCCTCTTTGGTCAACTCAGTTTCTGGCAGCTGGAATTTCATGAGCTGGTTGGCTTTGTCAAATCCACCAAAGGGCATGGCCATTCTGCAGCCGGGAAAGGTGAGAAGTGATTAAAAATTAAAAGGATAGTTTGGTTTAAACGAACTATGAAATGAGACCATGAAGGAAGCACCTGTTGAAGCTCTTGTATCTAGGCATATCCTTTTGTTCAATGGGACCGGGCATTGCAAATTTTAGAGTGGCTAGCAGATTCTCATCACCCTTCATGGCCTTCTCCCATGGTGACACGTACGTCTTGATGTGAAGCTCCATCTTGGTTCCATCTTTTCCACCTCCTGTGAGATAAAGTATGCAACTGGAGCAAATGAACTATGAAAAATAAACCTTGAGTTGCTGCTGACTGTATCACGTTCTCCTTATGGCAATTTTTAAAGGGGTCATATTGTGACTTTTTGCCTTAATAATGGTTCTATGATCAATACCAGACATTAGGGCTGGGCAATAAATCGAAAATGTATCGTTATCGATTTTTCAAACTCTTATCGAGATTAATTTTATCATGTCAATAAATTTGATAATAAAAAAGAAAAAGATGTGTGTAGGTTGGCAACGTTCCTGTCCCTTCAAGAAGCTGTACTACCTTGAGTCACGTAAAATTGTGACTCAACGCGTTACACGTGACAGCCCCATCTAGTGGACAACTTTTGCTTCTGCGCATACCTGTAGTTATCGTCCATTTATTGTTATCGAGGTGAAATCCTCAATATATTGTGATTTTGATTTTAGGCCATATCGCCCAGCCCTACCAGACATGTTCTATTTCATATAGAATTTGCACTTTAAGACTTGCTATTAGGTATAATTCTTCGAATTACAGCCTTTCACTGAAGAGCTTTTAGTGTCTGCCCATCCCGCGGGCTGCCCCCGGTCCAGAACAAAATGGATTGAAGATTGTTGGAAGCAGTCCTTTAGGACGGGAGTGATTTCTTTGTGTTTTAACAAATTGATGTTGTTTCTGAGGATTTGATCTGGACCTGTGAGGTGCTGACTACATCCAGCTTCGACTTTAACCCAATAGCAAGCCTTTAACCTTTCTCAGTGGCCTAGTGGTAGAGTGTCCGCCCTGAGACTGGGAGATCAGGGGTTCGATTCCTGGTCGGGTCATACCAAAGACTTTGAAAAAATGGGACCCAATGCCTCCCTGCTTGACACTCAGCATTAAGGGGTTGGATTGGGGGGTTAAACCACCAAATAGTTCCCGAGCGCGGCTGTGTCTGCTGCTCACCGCTCCCCCAGGGGATGGGTCAAATGCGGAGAACAAATTTTGCACACACACCTGTGTGTGTGACAACTAATGGGACTTTAACTTTAACTTAACTTTAAAGGGCAAAGCCTATGTGAAATAGAACGATGGTTATGCATTAAAAACAGATTATATTAGAGTAGGAGCAGCCATTTAAGGCGGCGGGCCTCACTGGTTCCGAGTGGCTTACTAGCATTTGGGTTTGACAATCCTCAATCCCTTTTATACGGGACCAGGCCTGCCCAGTAGCCAGGTGTGCACTGAAAGCACTTCAGTGAATGGCTGTAATTAGGCGAATTATGCACAAGGGCAAGGCCTACACTCATAGAAAATGGGGTTACAATACCTGACCATTGTTCATAAGTGCTTTGCTCAAAATCACTCTCACCTAAAGCACTTTCAGCAAATGTATTCTTTACTGTTTCAGTTCCCTCCAAAATGAGTCGTTTCAGGGCTCTGTCACTTTAACACAAGCGGTAGTTGGTCACGCCCGCTCATCCCCTGCTTAGGCTGCTATAGGCTGAGAAGCTCTGATATCCAGGAGGGGCTCAGAGAAGAGCCATTTCTCCTCCAGCGACAGCTTGTTGTTGCATGTGAGAGATGGTTCTGTTCTAATTTCCCTGTTTGTGACATCACAAATGGGGACTTTTTAAAGCAACTTGTTTTAGGCCCCGTTTATCCTAAAATCAAACACTGAGAAACAAATGCATGGATGGATGTTTTTACACATATGCAGTTTTTATAGAGGCAGTAAAGACCCACATGGCAGCACAGAAGGATGCAAAAGGTGAGTTTTTCATAACATGTCCCCTTTAAACATTGTCGCTTCAATCAGATGTAAAATTAACATAATTATTCTTCAGTAATATTTATTCCTGACATATGTTAGAGGGCTGCATGTTGACACAGTTGGTAACACTGTTACATAGCAGCATTACAGCATTAGCAAATTCTTCCTATTCATGTGAAGGTTTCTTCTGGGTTTTCCAGCTTTCTCACAGAAACAAACATTAGGTAATTGGAAACTTTAAATTTCTGCAGGTGTAAGTAAATGTGCAAATGTATCTATCTCGTATGTCTCTACGTATCCCTGTGATGGACTAGCAACCTGTCTAGGGTGTCCCCCACCTCTCACCCGATGACTGCTAGAGATGGACTCCGGTCCCCTGTGACCTTACTGAGGACAAAGAAGATGCGTGAAAACAGAAAAAAAGACAAACTAGCAACCAACCTTTTTGTGAGGACCTCACACTTATTCCATCTCCTCTTATCTCTTTGTCATCTCCACCCAGTCCTCCTGCTCCTCCTGCTCCTCCTGCACCTCCTGCTCCTCCTGCACCTCCTGCTCCTTTGCTTCCAGGTTTTGGGGGAGGCACCGGAGCTCCTCCTCCTACATGTATGGCTCCTAAATACGGGTGACCAGACTCTTTGCTTACAAAGTGCCCCCCAACATTTATTATCTGACCTCCAATTTGACATCCCAGAGAGGGGACAAACTTCTGGAAGTTGTCCTAGAAAGAATGCAGTTATTTTTATAGGTGTTGCACCCAACAAGTCTTATTATGCACTTTAACTTTGGACTTGATTTAGTTCAGAAAAGTTAGATTTCTAGCTTTATTCTACGCCACATGTTCTCACCATTGAATCGCTGGTGAAGATGTCGGGGTTGTTCTCGTAGATGAACTTCTCAACTCTCTGCTGCCTCATCTTGAACATCTTTGAGCCTTTGTTCTTCATCAGTGAAAGCTCCTCCAACATGATGTCTCTGGGAGTCCGGATCTTTTTTCCCAGGTCCAGCTCTGATGCCTCTGGCTCTGCTTCACACTCTGGATAAGGCAGTGTTTTAAAAAAAACAATAGTTAAAAGGAGAAAAGAAAATAGTAGCCAGTTTGATTTCAATCACTTTTAATTAAAAATTGTACCCATTATGTTACAAATTTTATTAAATGTAACTTTAATATTAAACCTTTGCAACACTTCTTCCTCAGATCTATAACCATGTGAGACTTTGTGATCATGCTGCTGTCTTTGTAATTTCCACATAGCTCATCCATATGGGGTGCTAGAGTACAGCCCTCCCTGACGCGAAAGAAGAGAAAAATCTAAAAAAGTTTAAGTATCTACACTATGTGTCCATAGATTTACTATAAATGTGTCGGTTCTGTTTAATTGTATGTAACTACATGAAATCTGAATTATTTACACATACATTTTACCTGTCTCTCATTAAACAGTACATTTTACCCAAAAGAATCCTTAATCACTCCTCAGAAACTCCTGAGCTGCAGTTAAATTGCCAATCATGTTTGGTTGCTAGGGAGAAATGCAGCATTTTCGGCCAATCAGCATCACTGAATTTATTGTCTCAGGGGCACTGACAGACACCATATAAGTAGACACCCATGAACTGGCACTGCCTATTGAAGTTGCCGTAGTGATCGGCTGCCATCATGGATGGGTCTACATTCACCCCCAGTGCATTTATTTCTGTTGAGGAAAGTGTTTATCCAACTATGAAACACATTTTATTATGGATTTTAACTAACCCTGTTCATATGGTATGGTATGATAGTTAAACTATAAATGTAATTAAATTAAACACATTAAAATACAAAGCTCCCTGGGCTGTCACCTTACCATGGTGGAGGGGTTTGAGAGTCTCAATGATCCTAGGAGCTAAGTTGTCTGAGGCTTTCTGCCCCTGGTAGGGTCACCCATGGCAAACAGGTTCTAGGTGAGGGATCAGACAAAGAGCAGCCCGAAGACCTCTTATGATGAATTACATAAATGGAAACTGTGTTCCCTCGCCCGGACGTGGATCACCGGGGCCCCCCTCTGGAGCCAGACCTGGAGGTGTGGCACGATGTTGAGCGCCTGGTGGCCAGGCTTTCACCCATGCAGCCCGGCCAGGCACAGCCCGAAGAGGAAATGTGGGTCCCCCTTCCCATGGGCTCACCACTCGTGGGAGGGGCCAAAGGGGTCGGGTGCAGTGCGTGACGGGTGGTAGTCAAGGGCAGGGACCTTGGCGGTCTGATCCTTGGCTACAGAAGCTGGCTCTTGGCACATGGAATGTCACCTCTCTGGTGGGGAAGGAGCCTGAGTTGGTGTGTGAGGTTGAGAGGTTCCGACTAGATATAGTCAGACTCACTTCAACGCATGGCTCTGGCTCTGGAACCAGTTTCCTTGAGAGGGGATGGACTTTCTACCACTCTGGAGTTGCTCCCCCTGAGAGGTGCCAAGCAGGGGTGGGCATACTAGTTGCCCCCCATCTTGGTGCCTGTACATTGGGGTTTACCCCAGTGAATGAGAGGGTAGCCTCCCTCCGCCTACGTGTGGGGGGACAGGTTCTGAATTTGGTCTGTGCTTATGCACCAAACCACAGTTCAGACTACCCACCCTTTTTAGAGACCTTGGAGGGGGTGCTGGAAAGCGCTCCTTCCGGTGACTCCCTCGTTCTGCTGGGGGACTTTAACGCTCATGTGGGCAACGACAGTGAGATTTGGAGAGGTGTGGTTGGGAGGAATGGCTCCCCGATCTGAATTCGAGTGGTGTTTTGTTAGTGGACTTCTGTGCCAGTCATGGGTTGTCCATAATGAACACCATGTTCAGACATAAAGGTGTCCATATGTGCTTTTGGCACCAGGATACCTTAGGCCGCAGCTCGATGATCGACTTTGTTGTTGTTTCATCTGACCTGCGGCCGCATGTCTTGGACACTCGGGTGAAGAGATGGGCGGAGTTGTCAACAGACCACTACCTGGTGGTGATTTGGCTCAGATGGTCGGGGAGGATGCCGGTCAGACCAGGCAGGCCCAAATGTATCGGGAGGGTCTGCTGGGAACTTCTGGCAGAGACTCCTGTCGGAGCTTCAATTCCCACCTCCGACAGAACTTCCAAAATGTTCCGGGGGAGGAGGGGGACATTGAGTCTGAATGGACCCTTTTCCGTGCTTCCATTGTTGAGGCGGCCGACTGGAGCTGTGGTCGCAGGATTGTCGGTGCCTGTCGTGGTGACAACCCCCGAACCCGCTGGTGGACACTTGCAGTTAGGGTGCAGTGCGCTACCAACACTATCGATAGTGGGGACGGTGTGCTGCTGACCTCTACTAAGGATGTTGTGGATCGGTGGGCAGAATACTTCAAAGACCTCCTCAATCCCACCGACACGCCTACCAGTGAGGAAGCAGAGCCTGGGGACTTTGGGTTGGCCTCTCAAATCTCTGGTGCTGAGGTCACTGAGGTGGTTAAAAAGCTCCTCTGTGGCAAGGCTCCAGGAGTGGATGAGATCCGCCCAGAGTTCTTTAAGGCTCTGGATGTTGTGGGGCTGTGTTGGCTGATAAGGTTCTGCAATATCGTGTGGGCATTGGGGGCAGTCCCACTGGACTGGCAGACCGGGCTGTTGGTCCCCTTATTTACAAAGGGGGAATGCAGGGTGTGTTCCAACTACAGGGGGATCACACTCCTGAGGCTTCCTAGTAAGGTCTATTCAGGGGTTCTGGAGAGGAGGGTCCATCGGATTGTTGAACCTCAGATTCAGGAGGAGCAATGTGGTTTTCGTCCTGGTCGTGGAACACTGGACCAGCTCTATACCCTTAGGGGGATCCTGGAGGGTGCGTGGGAATTTGCCCAACCAGTCTACATGTGTTTTGTGGATTCGGAGAAGGTGTTTGACCGTGTCCCTCGGAGGGCCCTGTGGAGGGTACTCCGGGAGTATGGGGTACCAGGCCCTCTAATATGGGCTGTTAGGTCCCTGTATGACCGGTGTCAGAGCTTGGTCCGCATTGCCGGCAGTAAGTCGGGCTCATTCCCAGTGAGAGTTGGACTCCGCCAAGGCTGCCCTTTGTCACTGATTCGGTTCATGACCTTTATGGACAGGATTTCTAGGCGCAGCCAAGGTGTGGAGGGCATCCATTTTGTAGCCTGAGGATCAGGTCTCTGCTTTTTGCAGATGATGTGGTCCTGTTGGCTCCATCAGAACGTGATCTTCAGCTTTCGCAGGAGCGGTTCGCAGCCGAGTGTGAAGCAGCTGGGATGAGAATCAACTCCTCTAAATCTGAGACTATGGTCTTGATTCAGAAAAGGGTAGAATGCCTTCTCCGGGTCAGGGATGAGGTCCTGCCCCAAGTGGAGGAGTTTAAGTATCTCGTGGTCTTGTTCACGAGTGAGGGAAAACTGGAGCGTGAGATCGATAAGCGGATTGGTGCTGCATCTGCAGTGATGCGGGCGTTGTACCGGTCTGTCGTGGTGAAGAGAGAGCTGAGTCAGAAGGCGAAGCTCTCGATTTACCGGTCGATCTACGTTCCTACCCTCACCTATGGTCATGAGCTTTGGGTAGTGACCAAAAGAACGAGATCGCAGATACAAGCGGCCGAAATGAGTTTTCTCCGAAGAGTGGCTGGGCTCTCCCTTAGAGATAGGGTGAGAAGCTCGGTCATTCGGGATGGGCTCGGAGTAGACCCGCTGTTCCTCCACATCGAGAGGAGCCAGTTGAGGTAGCTCGGGCATCTGGTCAGGTTGCCTCCTGGACGCCTCCCTGGTGAGGTTTTCCGGGCACGTCCAACCGGGAGGAGACCTAAAGGTAGACCCAGGACACGGTGGAGGGACTATGTCTCTCACCTGGCCAGGGAATGCCTTGGGATTTCCCCGGAGGAGCTGGCCCAAGTGGCTGGGGAAAGGGAAGTCTGGGCCTCTCGCCTTAGGCTACTGCCCCTGCTACCCGACTCCAGAAAAGCAGAAGAAAATGGATGGACATTAAAATATAAAATCCCAACAGGTAGGCTAAAAAAGTCTTAAGTAATCCCACGTGATCTGTTCACAATAGTGCACTGGTTGTTGCAACTGTAGGCCATGAAAAAAAGAGGCATAGTTGTCCGCCCTGCATTGACAAGTGAGTTTGGAAAGTGAGGATCCTACCCAATGTGGCGGCAATGCCACATATGCCTTGAAGCACACGTGTTGTATGGGGGATAAGGAGCCTAAGTCATGCCCATCTACTCCCTGGCTATGTGTCCTCGAAGGAATGAAAAAAGAATGCAAGTCAGCGTGGCTAAAAACTTTATCTTCTAATTCTATTTATTATGTGCCATGGATTTCACATATGATGTCCGTGAACTTTAAAGAGACAATTTGATACCAATTACGCGCTTATTTTTGAATTGGGGGGGGGGGGGGGGGGGGGGGATTTTAGGTTTTGTGTGAAATTATGTCCAGGACTACTAATGCTCAACAACAAAGTGACGTCGTTGAGCACCTATCGCTTTCCACCCATGTATTTCGGTGCAGCATTTATAAGAAAGAGTTGTACTGAGAAATGGTAATTTCATATTTGCATAATTTCACTTCCTGCCTTACCAATCTGGCTGATATGTGATAGGTCAGTTATGATCTTGGAGGGCTTTTTCCGCTTGTTTAGGGGGGCAGGTGTTCCCAGAGGCATGACTGGAGGGTCGGGAAGAAAAATATACAATGTTATTCCCAGGTACAGAAACACAAAACAGCAAACCTGCATTCAGTTTTTTTTCCTCATCAAAAGAGAATATTGTAAATTTAAAGAACATTAACCCTCCCACTGTCCTAATAGGTGTGACCCTGCAGGGAAAGTTGGCCATTGAGCAGAGTTGATGGTTTATTCCTTGGGTCCATGTGGCAGGGTTGAGGAGTGAGCACCACCTCACCCCTGCCACCCCGCGGGGTCACTCATAAAGACAGTGGGAGGGTTAAAACAATAACTTCAAGAAATGTTTCACACTTCTGGATAATTAATGGAAAACGACAAGGTACGAGTTGCAATGTAAAGCCAGAAAAAGGATAAAACTTATTTTTTTCTTAATGAGCTTGCAAAAATTTGCACCGTGTTAAATGAGCTAAAATATGGTGTCTGTGGTATAGAACACACCAGCAGGATGTTTTCGTTTCAGTTCAGAGCTAATTTGCATGAACCTATCAAGATAACTCCACAACACCGACACTCCCACCCAGCATTAATCTCTGAACCTAAATGTACAGACACCTCAGACCCTCCTAATTTTTCATCTTCAGGGTGGGGTGTCGGTGCCCCCGGATTCCCCACATTCCCCCGTGGATGAAATGCCTTCGTCAAAGGAAACCTATAGCTCACTGCTTCAGTTTTGTTTGTTGACACGAGATCTGTAAACAGAAAGAGCCAGCATAAACAGATGGTTTAGACAAATCCTGCTCATCTGCTCTATATTAAAATTAGGCGTCATAATCTCCAGTTTGTGTCTAGTAATGAGGAGAAATCCTTCCCTGCGTCTCAGATGTCAAGTAATGTGCAAGCTTCAAACACATCAGCATCTACTGACACGCTTGGCATGTTGGCAATGAAATGCATCTTTAAATTTGTGGAATTACATCAATATGTTTCTGTTCTTTGACAACTAATATTTGCAGATTCAATCTGGAGATTGTCTTTAAGGCCCAGTCAAGTGGCAAAACATCGCATCCAGTGGCTGTAACTTAACCCACCCCAGCTATTTTTAAAAGCCACTTCCAGCCAAGACATTTTAGCGACACGCAATGGCGTCATTCGAGTGTCAAATGAGCTCAAAAGGACTCTTAAGAGCACAAAACACACCTCCAGAAAAGTGTTAATTACACACGTGTGTCAACAGGATTGAGAGCTGAATTGGGTGATGATAATGAGGATTTCTGAAGCTGTTTTAATTCTGTTAAATAATCCCAAGGCAAGAGAACGGTATGCTCAGATTTACCCCCACCCCCTCTAAGGGTCTGATAACACCGTATTAAACCTCTGCAGCACTAAAAAGAACAGTCAGCACATTTACACTTTCATTACGTGTTTTTAAAACACACACACACACATGGATGTAAAAATTTTCTAATCAGTTTCTATCTTTTTTTTTTTTGCTTGAACAATTTTTTTAATGATTCATCCACTTTATCTGCACATCCCAGTGAATTTCTGATTGTGCAATAAAATAGCCAAATCTTCAAATGTTGTTCACCTTTGCTGTATGCAGAGTTGAAATCAAACGACTGACAACTGTGTTCAGATCCACTCACCGGCTTTCTGTTGTGATCCGGGCGAGGTCAGAAGGAACTATAAATACCAAAACCGTGAGGAAGATATTGATCTTGATCACCGGTGTAGGAATCCCTCAGTGCCTCAGACCCTACGTATGGCTGGACTCAGATCCCGGGAAGTGCAGAACCTACCCAACCCTCGGAGAGGAGATCTTCCAAAAGGTTGGGTGTGTGTGTGGCAGGAATTTTGGTGTCAAGACCAAGAGGAGGAGGAGGAGGCAGAAGTCATTAGAAGTCTCTCTTGGCCAGCTGAAATTGCTGATGGTGATATTAAGGGAACAAAATCATTCTCACAGATGGCTCTAAAGCCTATATTTAGTAGGAATGAATGAGGGGAACAGAACCTAGTCATCAGACAACCTCAACCTCACAGGACTTTTGGTGTGTTCAGGGCACAGAGCAAGACAAGGAGAGGTGTGTGTGAGTGTGTGTGTGTGAGAGTGTGTGTGTGTTTGTGTGTGTGTGTGTGTGTGTGTGTGTGTGTGTGTGTGTGTGTGTGTGTGTGTGTGTGTGTGTGTGTGTGTGTGTGTGTGTGTGTGCGCACTATGGTTAAGGTTAGGGCTAGAGTATGGGTAAGGCATAGTGGAGTCCCAGAAATGAATGGAAGTCAATGGAGGGTCCACACAAGGATACAGAGACAAGTGTGTGTGTGTGTGTGTGTGTGTGTGTGTGTGTGTGTGTGTGTGTGTGTGTGTGTGTGTGTGTGTGTGTGTGTGTGTGTGTACCGGTGTCGGTACAGGATCAGCTTGGGGCCCTTCGACTCGCGATGACGTCAAAGTAGTTGATTAGCTGAACATGAAGCTTACGGAAGTTACGTTATCACGTTATGATTTTGATTGGTCAGAACAAATTTGCGGTCGTAGTCTTAGCGGCTGTAGTCCTGTAGTCCAAAAATCAACACTTTTTGGCGAAAATATGTTTGAATTTCTAAAGGAAATGTAAAATATAAGCAAATGATAAACAGTGACCCTCAAAAGCTCTTGATGTTGATGAAATGGGGCAAAATAAAATACAAGAACTTCATTGATTGACACCAAGCAATGTTTTGAGTCAAATAATGTATTTAGATAACAAGTAAGGAAATATACAGACGAACTCCACATTAATACAAACAGATATGGCTGACATAAGAACTGTTCTATTTTTTGTCAGTCTGATGCTGGTTTTATGCAGTTTCACATTCTTTACAAAACAAAGGTAATATGGTGTTTTATTAACAAATTACAATTGTAAAGAAACATTTAGGTGTTAACCAACAAGAATTTATTAACAAAACTGCTGATGTCTTTCCAAAACGTATGTGTGAAAGCCGAGTAGATTTGCAGTCGTGTGACGTCATCGGCAGTCGAAGGACCCCGAGCCGATCCTGCACCCGAGCAGATCCTGTACCGACACCGGCCTGTACATCAAAGTGAGGACCTAAACAAGTTTTTTACCTGCAAACTGAGGACATTAGAAGCAAAGTGAGGACATTTTGCTGGTACTCACTTTGGGACAATGTTACAGAGCTTTACTGGTTAGTTTTAGAGGTGTGATGTGAATGATTAGGATTAGGAGTATTATTATTCTGATTCTCTCTGCAATGTTAAAACAGCATTGTGTTTGCGAAATCACATCATCCAAACAATTCTAAACATTTAGAAAAAGGGTGATATTTTCCAAAAGAGTATCTTTATTAATGTTTGTGCATTATTAAGCATTAATAAGCCACTAAAAAAAGTATTAACAACTGCTTAAACATAGCAGGTATTACATTACTAAGCAGACACCCCTTTCACACTAACCTTTTTCCTAACCTTAAGGACACTTAATAACATTTTAATAAAGTGACTATTTGTGTATTAATGCTTAATAATTTACCACGTAACATTAATAAAGGGACAAAATTGTAAAGTGTTACTTAAAAAGGATTTAAAGCCCAACATGACTTTTCCGTTTGTTTCTTTTCTTTATTTACATTTTAAAAATTGCACAAGCTCAAAGTGTGAGCACCATTTTTATGAAAAAAATCTTTTAAAAAGTAGATTCTTGAGTTTTTGTCTGACATCCACAGCTGTATCAGGATCTAATAATACCGAAACTATCCTACCAATATCTAAAACTCACATTCCCTCACTCTGAATCAGCTGTGAACCGTACCTCTTTGGAATATTTTCATAAATTTTACGGCACGCATTTGCATGTAACAACAGATTTGGGGGTAAATTCCAATCTGGTTTTTGGAAAAATCATTCAACAGAAACAACTTTGTTGAAAGTTTCCAGTGACATCATGATGGCTGCAGACAACGGGGAATTCACAGTGTTAGTAGGCTATTGTTAGATCTTTCTGCAGCTTTGTCACTGTTGATCCCAGCAGCTTAATTAACAGACTTTGTGACTCAGTGGGGGTCTCTGGAACTGTTCTAGATTGGTTTGTATTGTACCTTTCTAACAGAAGTTACAGTGTCTGTATAAACCAAATCATGTCAGATTCTACCGATCTGTTCTGTGGGGTACCCCAAGGTTCTGTTTTGGGTCCACTGTTGTTTCTACAGTGCACACGCCCTCTTGGACAGATACTTGATTCTTTTCATAATGTCTCTTAACCAAGGGCGTCAGTTTGTTTTCAGAATTGCTGGGGACAATAACCATACACTTGAGTGGGGTTTAAAAATTGCTGGGGACAATAAAGTAGGCTAGCACAGGGGTCGGCGGCTCTGGAGCCACATGCGGCTCTTCCATCCATCTGATGCGGCTCTCTGTGCTTGTGAAATAATGAATGGATATTTAAATAAAAAGCTTTATATTTTACTGCATTAATTTTACATCTGTAAGCTAATTCTAAATGTAAAGATTGTCTGCGTAAACCTGAACAGTTCCAACCCGGTCTTACTGTGAGACCGGGTTGACGCGTCACGCTTGTGCGTAATCATATCGGCGCTTCTGAGCTGCTTTCTGACCTTCCCCACCTACAAAGTTTAATTACAACAATCAAACGTGACAGAGCCTGGATTTGTATTCTGAACAGTCTAAACATGTTTTAAAAAGAAACGTAGGACAAAAGTGGCACCTGCTCAGTAAAACCATCAACAGGGTGAAAAATACCAAAAATTGAAGGCAGAGACGGGCTACAACTTCTGGATCCATTTTATATAAATCGTTTTATTGATTATCGTCTAATGAAAGACAATTAAGACGTACATGAGCGATCAGGCGCGTTGCAAGCTTTTCAAAAGTGTGGGGGATGTTGTCTGTGCCTAAAATAATTTCATGTTATTCATCTTGTTAGTTTAATTTCCATAATAGCGGAGCAGGTGCGAATTTTAGACGCGTCACGCACGTCTCCGTTTCAAACATGTTTAAACTGTTCAGAATACAAATCTAGGCTCTGTCTCGTTAGATTGGTGTAACTAAAGTCTGTACTGAATGAAACTTTACATTAAACCATGTTGAAAAGTAAAGGATACGATTAAATCGTTTCCCCTCATTTACAGTCAGTACAGCTTATACGCGTGGCTCTGGGGTTAATCAAGTTTAGTTGTAACATTAATGTGTTACTGGACATGCTGGTCTGGTTGATTAGACCAGTGTTTGAAGTGGAAAACACACACACACACACACACACACACACACACACACACACACACACACACACACACACACACACACACACACACACACACACACACACACACACACACACACACACCAATTAAAATAATGCTGATAGCATGGACTAGAGGACAGGTGATGGTTTATGTATTTAAATGATGATCAGGCTGCTGTAAAATGTAATCTCCATCCACATCCAGACACAATCATCCTCTATTCTTTCTCTATTTGCTCTGCTCTTGTCTGGGCTGATCAGCTGATGGCGCGCGGCACGCCTAACTAGCGGCTGATGCACATTTTACGCATTTGGAGAGGTGGACTGGATGCTTTGCGTTTACTGGAAGATGGTCCACTTAACGCACGGTTGTAGACTAAATATTAATGACAAATGAATGAAAATTAAATTGTGAGTTTTTACTTCATATTTTAGAAATAAAAATGACGGGGGAAAACATTTATGATGTCTTTTTAAACTAAATTTTCTAGCGCGACCTGCCTGCTTCACTTAAGTCACTGCTTATTAAGGTCCGTCCAAAATTACCGTGGCCCACCCAAAAATGAAAACCTGGCGCCGCGCCTGTTATAAACCTCTGCAAATGTTTGTTCTTCACTTTATCAAACTCAGACTTTGTACAGCTAATGTCAAGATGTAAAATTATGAATTCAGTCGAGCTCTTCCGTCCCTCCCTCTCCTGCTCTCCTGGAAACCCGACATCGGCTGGGAGGTGAAGAAGGAGATGAGGCAAACAGAGTGAGTGCGACGTAAAGAAACCAGACTGGTGTGGAGGTGAGCAAAACAGCTGGAAAAGTGTGGGTGTTGAATCCCCCACGGGTGCGATGCCCCCGGCTGCTGTCACCTGTTGTGAGCAGCGCTCTGCTGTCTTAGGGTAGGCCCCGCCCGCAACGCTGCGGCTGCTGCGGTGTTTTCTTTACCGTGGGAAATGGGTAATAATGGCTCTTTGATGGGAACAGGTTACCGACCCCTGGTATAAGATCTGAGCTGGTAAAACAAAAATCCTCATCAGCAGGCTTTTTTGAAAGTGGGGGGGACACAGCTGCCGATCACGAATTTTGCCGGGGACATGTCCCCGGCGTCCCCGGTTAAAATGACGCCTATGCTCTTAACACCTATATGCAGATGACATTCAGCTGTACTGCTCCTTTAAGGATTCTGAGTTCTATAAACTGTCTGAATTACTAGAGTGTCCATCAACTCTCACCAGCTGGCTAGAAGAAAACTTCCGTCAATTAAACTCTGGACTGACCGAATGTCTGATCTTTCCCCCTGAGAGCATGGCTCTCCTGATTAGTCAAAAACTTGGTCATTTATCCTCTGCCGTCAAGTCAAGCTTGAGGAATTTGGGTGTTTTTAACAAATCAATGTCTCTTGAAAGCCACTCCAAAACATTGGTCCGAAACTGTTTTTATCTCTTAAGAAATATCTCCAAAGTGCGAAGGTTGATGTCAAAACATGAACTTGAAATGGTTATCCATGCCTTTATCTCCTCCCGTCTAGATTACTGTAACACACTCTTCACGTGTTTTAACAGAAAAGCTCTTGACCACCTCCATGCATGCACCTCCATGTTGAAAAAGAAACTTCCTTTCTTAGTCCCAAAAATAAAAAGTTAAATTAGACTCCAGCCTGAACCAGCAGCATTGGTGTAAGAAGGAACAATAAATTTGTGAAGAAGTTGAGCACTGTGATGGCGTTTTGTTAAATTCCCCTATAATTCGTGACAGACAATGGCTTAAACTTAATTTCTTTTGAGAAAATAGTCTCTGACACGTTCACCAAATGTCTCAAAATGTTTAAACAAATCCTCAAACATTTATGAGGATAATAATTTGTGTCTAATAGTTTAAAATTGCATAATCAACGTAGCATATTTTCTCCTTTCATTTTTGACCCTGATTTTATAATATTCCACTATATGGAATGAAATGCATGCAGCTGACATTTGAATGTTCTTGCTGGTGGAACATGGAAGACGTTTTCTGGGGACATTTACTTCAACTGCAGCAAAGATTTAAATAAGAACTTTCCAAAAACCTGAGCTAGTTATAAATGTGTTCAGGCTTAGTTTAGATTTAATTCCTAGTTAAACTTGTATCTTGGCAAAGTGTCATTTTCACGGTGCACAAATAGTTCTGGTTGGATTTTAACAACACTATAAATAGACTCCCTGTGAGTGTGAGAGGCACCAAAATGTCATTCTGATACAAGCTGAAAGAGTCCAGCCAAATGTCCACAGCGCCTCCCAGTGGTCGATGTTCATGTTGGTTAGAAAAATAAGGTGGGTGTTCAGTCTCTAAATATGTCTTTTTAACCAGATGAGTAAAACCACTGAAGTTCTGAGGTAGGTCAGAAAGGCCAGCATGCTTGTTTATGGAGGTCATTTAGAAGAATCTGGGAGTTCATGAAGGTAAACTTGTGTGTTTATTTGGGGAAAGAGAGATATCCCAATGGAAGTTATACCTTAACACCTCTATAAATGTGTGAAATATGTGATACAGGTTACACTGGGAGAAAAGTTATATGGTTGTACAAAGAGTATTGTTCTAAAACTGCAGAACCTCAGTCCAAACCATGCAAAGAGGTGACACACAATGCTTTTAGGTAGGTCAGGTCTAACTTTAGAGGGATATTCCAACCAAAATTGAAACTGTCTGTTGACATAGTTGCCGGAGTTAGATAAGATGGGGGAAAAACACACTTTTTAACCAACCCAGTCATTCTCTTTTTGCTTTAGCTTAGCATAAAACACAATAAGTGAATGAACCCAACTAGCATTGTGAGTAAAAAAAAAGTCCTTAAAATCACTCAGTAGTGATCCAAATTCTGCTTGGTGACCTAAATAATCAGACTGACTGCAAGTGAAAATAATAAGTAACATATAGGAAACACAGGCGCTATTTTTTATGACAATGCGCAGTTGTAAGCCTCCGCTGACAGGTGTAAGGCAGCCCCAAAGACACCTGCTTCCCTAAACACAGATGCACACGTTAGCAAACCGGTAAAACACACACACACACACACACACACACACACACACACACACACACACACACACACACACACACACACACACACACACACACACACACACACACACACACACACACACACACACACACACACACACACACACACACGTTATTAGCAGCGCATCTCCTAAGTTTTATTATTTTTGAATTTTATTTTTTGAGGATTTCTGATAAATATGTTAAATAGCAAGACCTCCGTTTCATTTTAAAACATTTGTCTGGGAGGGAGCGTCCGTGATTCGTTTCTTGAAGAAGCGCCCGTGCGCGAATGCACACACACACAAAGCAGTGGAGCTCTCATCCCTGTTTTTATTAATTAATTAATTTAATTTTTTTTGTCTCCTAATGATGCATGAATAATACATTATAAGCCCTCTGTAGAGCTGTTTCACAAGTTTCCCCAACTTTTTTATGGACATTTAAAAAGCTTATTTCCTGCCCTCCTCCTGTCTGTGTGCTGCAGATGTAATGATTTCTCATGGCTACAGTTGGGAAAGCAGGTAATTTAGAGCGATTAATTTAGGATTACCAGACAGGAGGAGCAGATATTTGGTGAAGCTTTGTTCTTATTGATCATCAGGCAGTCAGAGTCAGGTCTCTGTTCCTGCAGAATGCTTCTCACGGGTTCCGCTCATCTCTCAGAACACTGACTCCGTGCATAAATAAAATTAAAAACCGCGTCTCTGTCAACTTAAAAAACTTTCATGCAATACACACACACACGCACGCACACACCAATCTCTCTTACACAAATGCGACGTGCTTATTTTTTCCTCTCACTTTCATTGTGTGTGTGTGTGTGTGTGTGTGTGTGGGCGCGCGCGCGTGTGCACGTGTGTGTGTGTGTGGGGGGTCTTGTTCTGCGTGAAAATGAAGCAGTACAAGTGATAATGCTGCAGGATTTCATAATTTTATCCTTCTCAGCAGCAGCACCGCAGGTGCTCTCGTCGTCGTCGTCTTCCTCCGCTTATCCAGGTTCGGGTCGCGGGGGCAGCATCCCAACTAGGGAGCTCCAGACCGTCCTCTCCCCGGCCTTCTCCACCAGCTCCTCCGGCAGGACCCCAAGGCGTTCCCGGACCAGACTGGAGATGTAACCTCTCCAACGTGTCCTGGGTTGACCTGGGGGCCTCCTGCCAGCAGGGCATGCCCGAAACACCTCCCCAGGGAGGCATCCAGGAGGCATCCTGACCAGATGCCCAAACCACCTCAACTGACTCCTTTCGATCCGGAAGAGCAGCGGTTCTACTCCGAGTCCCTCCCAAATGTCCGAGCTCCTCACCCTATCTCTAAGGCTGAGCCCGGCCACCCTACGGACGAAACTCTTTTTGGCCGCTTGTATCCGCGATCTCGTTCTTTCGGTCATTACCCAAAGCTCATGACCATAGGTGAGGATTGGGATGTAGATCGACCGGTAAATCGAGAGCCTGGCTTTCTGGCTCAGCTCCCTCTTCACCACGACAGATCGGTTCAGCGTCCGCATCAATGCAGATGCTGAACCAATCCGCCTGTCGATCTCCCGATCCCTCCTACCCTCACTCGTGAACAAGACCCTGAGATACTTAAACTCCTCCGCTTGAGGTAGGACCTCTCTCCCGACCTGGAGTTGGCAAGCCACCCTTTTCTGGTCGAGAACCATGGTCTCAGATTTGGAGGTGCTCTCCGTGTCCAAAATGTGCGTAAGCAGGTCCTTAGTCAACTTAAAGTTGTGCACATTTTTCCGCTAAGTTTTCTTTCATAAATCCCAAAGTTTGAGTGGAAAGTTGCTTACGCAGTTTTCCAACCCCGTTTTGTTCGTATGCAAGCTTGATAAATGAGGCCCCTGTACATCTGTGTTTACAGAAGCAGGTGTCTTTGGGGCTGCCTTGAACCTCTCAGCAGAGGCTTACAACTGTGTTTTGTCATAAAGTAGTCCCAAGTCTGAAATGGCACCTGTGGGTCCTTTGTGTTAATAGTTATTTTCACTTGCAGTCAGTCTGGTTATTTGGGTCACCAACCAGAATTAGGATATCTACTGAGGGATATAAAGGATGTGTTTACCCACAATGCTAGTTGGGTCCATTCACTTACCGTCTTTAATGCTAAGCTAAAGCGAAAGAAGTATGGCCTTGTTTGGAGAATGACTGGGCTGGTTAAAAATGTATTTTTCCCACTTATCAAAAATTAAATAGAAAAAATTTGGAAAAAAGTGGAAAATGGCGCTATTGAACCTACAACAGGATAACCATATAACACATTTTCCTCTTATATATTTTTTTTTCGCACTGCCAAGTATGGAAGCTCCGAAAGGCAACGGGAAAATGTATATTTTATGTTGCAGCATTTTTCTAAGAATTTTTTTATAGGTTTCCCACTTGCCATCCAACAAACAGCAAACAAGTGTGTTTTTCCCCAGAAAAAATCCAGTGTCTTTTTTTTTGTCAACCCAGAAAGGCAAACCAAAAAAAGTGGGTTTATTTTCTTGTAAATTTCCAATGTTTAATTTTTATTTATATATATTTTTTACCTTTAACTCATTTGTATTTACAAGAGAAAGAAATACCCTTTTTTTCATTAGTCTTTGTGGGTTGAGCAAAAATAAATTACTTAAACTTAGAAATTTTACAGGAGGAAAAAAATTGTTCTTTCTTTTGTCTTTCTTTTAAAGTAAGATGTTTGCCTGAGTTAAAAAACTGAATTTTTACAAGATAAAAAAACTCAGTTATTTTGCTGATTGTTGAATGTGAAGTGGAAGGTAGAAAATAAACCTAAGAAGAATGCCACAAAAATTTTTTCCCGTCACCTTTCAGGGCGTCTATAACCTAAGCTGTTGTACAAAGACAGAAAAACTCAATAAATGAAAATCTTTCTAAAGATCTGAGAGTTGAGTTTCTGAATTGTGTAAGTGTGTTAAAGTCGACTTTCTTTATTGCAATCACACAATTAAGATGATCTATTCTTGTACTTTTCAGACAGTAATGAACACACGCGTGTTGTTTTTTCTGTTTTCCATGCTGTCTTTCCTTTTGTCTGATCTCTGTTTGATGGAAACATCTTATCTTGTTTTTCTGTGTGAAACATCAGACATTAAAAATGTTTTCTTTTTATTAAGATGTGTCAGAAATCCTATAAATGTAGTGATACTTTTGTCCATACAATAGTTTATCTTGAATGAAAGGAAAGTTGGAAAAAGCATGCTCACACAACAGAGGACAGTATTAAATCAGACATTTCACACAACTGAAAAGTTTTCAAATCTATTTTTATTGCTCTAAAAATGTGTCTTCCACTATAGTCAGTGGAAACATCCATGCAGCAGTATTTAATCTAACTGTATCCAGAAATTTGTACCACATATTTTACACCACAATATGACTAAAGGCAAAGTTGTTTCAGCCATAAGATTATGAAAAAAAGGTAAAAAAAAAAAAAACACACACACACAAATGTTTATGTGTTCCTTACTTGCCTCCATTGACATACCTAACCTTTCAAGGTAATTTGTCTTTACGTTTCTATTTTTTGTAGTAGCAACTACTGGGAATTAGGAGAAACTAATTCTCTTCCATCAACATCGTCAGCTTTACCACAGATGTCCTCTAATCAAACTTTCCTGGCCATTGTCTAAAAGGTCAGCAGGCTGTGAGAAGTTAAACTTAATGTGGGCCAAAGACCCAACTGAGAAGTCCTCTTTCCACTGCTGATCTCATTCCTTGAGCCTTTTCACAAAGTCTAAGTGCACCAACTTTCTCTTGTGTCCTTTAAGATTTAATCACCATAAACAAAGTGAGTTGCACAACCTTCATATGATTATCTGTTAAATAAAAGACAATACTGTACATATATATCTGCTACAATCACACCAGGAAAACTGCCTAACTGAGATCTGGAAGCAAATACATGAAGTGGCAATTAAGTCTCTAAGCCATTGTAAGTAGGTTTAAGCTAAAGAACAAATTGATAAAACTAAAATGTGATACTATTAATAGATTTGTAGTCATTCAAATTTCACTTTTTTCTCTGGTCATTTATCATTTAACATTTTTTCTCAGAAAACAAAGTTACTGTGGTTTATTTAATAAGAAGGACACAGATATAAATTATTTAAAGGTGTGGATCACTTGTTTAATCCATACATTTATAGTGGTCTTTAGTAGGAATGAATGCCTTGTAATTCGTACTTAGGGGGCAAAAACACTGGTGCACAATTTCCAGAAGCTAGATGTGAGCCATGTCTCAGCTGAGCTTCAGACAGCAGGTTTTGAAGTCTTATTTCCTGATATTTGAACATCTCTCCCCTGGTTGAACAAGAGTAACGCGACTCTAACACTGACTTGCAACACTGATTTTCATCTCCACAAATGTCATAAGCCTGCAGGAGCTCTGAGAAGTTGCTAATGCTAACGGTTAGCTTCTACTAGCCTAGACATTCGTTTCTGTTTCCTGGACGGTAAAACAACAGCAATCTTCCCTGTTGGGTGTTAAGTGACAGTGTGACGTAGATCTGTCTGGCTTTTCAAGTCCTGGCGTTTCACCATATATTTACTATCCAAAGCTAATGCAGGAGATAGAAGTAGGAGACTATTTTTATGTTTTGCCTGCATGACAAACTCAGAGTGACTAATTATAATCAGAAATAAGATTTTAAAAATGTTTTTTCAGCATTCCACACCTTTAAATACTTGCTCAAAGATTAGACATTATTAATACTCCTGCTCAATTAAATGTGTTAGCAGCACAGCAAATGCTATCGACAGTATTTTGAACACACAGATGGGTGTTTATCATTACAACTTGATTTGAGTTTGAGAAGGACCAAAAGAACTTCAGTCAATTTGAGAGTTTAAAGTTTTTTGTTTTTAAGCCAACTAACTGTCTAATGTTTCTCCTAAATAAAAAGAGATTGGGATGTTTGAATAAAAGGTAAGTACCTCCCCTTGGCCTTATACCTGTATGGTTATTTTCGTGTTATTGTTATCAACAATTATAGTCTAACCCTCATTGGCCCAAATTAATGAAATCTTCTAAATCTTTCCTTTGCCACCTGAAACACCCTTCAATTTCCCTTCAGGTAATTGTTTCAAAAGAAAACTAGAATACTGTAATAAACGTAAGCAATTCGTTGACATTAATTCATTTTCCTTAAAGCCCTTGTAGCTGTTCAGAACGCCCCGGGCCTCCATATGTGGGGCTGTGCGCCTCCCTTGGTGGCAACGAACCGTGGTTTTGGTGCCTGAACTGGGCTGGGCTTGAGTGGCGGCAAAGATGAGAGGACGCTGAGCTCAGGAGCGCTCTGAAATTGCTTGGCTGTCTGGAGCCCAGGGCTGTATGACACTGGGGTGTAAGGTATGGGGACTGAAGGGGGTACAGGGTTTGGAATAGGGTTGGCAGAGAATTTTGGGAGGCTAGGTAGCCCTGCTGGTTTTGGAGCACTGACTGGTACTGGAGTGACAGGAGTCGGATTAAAAAGAGCAGGAGGTGGGGAGGTCATGCCGGAATGAGACAAGCGTTCTCCGAGGGTTGTTGCTGAGCGAGGTGCAATGACCTTTGGTGTCAGAGTTGGAGCTGACATAGGTGTGGGTGTGGAGAATCGCTTAATTTCATAGACTCTTGCTGTTTTGAGAGGGATCTGTCGAGGTGTGGTTAATGAGCTGCCCACCATTGTTGTTGCGTAGTTACCCTGCTGGGCCTGATAAGAGGGCATGGCTGATAGATTTGCAACGCTGCCTCCATATTGAAACATTGCAGAGTTGAGCTGGTATGGCTGCCTTTTCATAAAATCCACTGCTCTGATACCTTCTTTATGGGCACCTCCTACACCCTTTCTGTCAGGTTTTGTTTCCCTCTGAGGTCCTACAGGAATACAGGGGGTTAAGAGTGGGTTGTACCCGATAGGTGGAGGCGCACGGACATTTGAGGAGTATTTCCATTGAGAGGGGTGGGAATGACTTTCAGAAAAGTCATGTGACTGGGCCAAATTCTGTTGGTAAGGGGTCTCTGGTGCAGTGTCCACTACGTACTTCCCCATGCGGCTCTGCCTTTTAGCAAACAACTCAGCACCCTTACCCCCTGCTTGCAGAATCTGTGGGGTTTCGTGGATGACCCGAGGTTTAGGTGCAACCGGAGGAGGAACCCTTCCTGTGCCTTCACCACCCCTGTTCTCCTCTGCATCATCATAAATAACGTTGGCAGGTGGCTGGCCAAATTTGTGTCTGGTGGACCTTTCGTCTATGTTCTGTACCATTGACAGAAGCTCGGGATTTGGGGAGTTCTTTTTGACCTCTGGTACATGGAACATAGGTTTGGGTCTGCCACCGCGTCGTCGAGCCTCAAGTAAAATTCCTGTTCGGCTGTTTGGGCCTGAAACAGGGGCTGCAGCTATAGCTTCTGGCTGAGAGACTGCAGACACTTGGGCTACATGTGGAACGGAAAACTGGGTTGATGGTGGCTGAGCAGCTGGAACTTGCAAAGCCACTGAAGCAGCTGGATCAGCTGAGCCACTAATCTGGGATAAAGGAGGAAGAGGGGCTGGTGCCATCTGTGCTTGTGGAGGTCTTTGCGCTGAAGCTACAGACATTGGAGTGAAAGCTGTAAATGGGGCCTGATGAGCACCATGTATTGCTGGTGTTGTTTGCATTGTCTCAAAAGAGGAAGACATGGCTGAAGGATGAATAGTAACAGGAATTTCTGGTGTCAGGGCCACTGAACCTTGATGCATAAAGAATTGTGGAGAAAGCACTTGGGGAGAGCCAGGTGATACATGTGAAGTTCCAGATGTTGCATTAACAGCTAATTCTGAGGCAGAGGAGAAAGGTGTGGGTACAGCAGCTGTTGAGGCGGGACGCTGGGCCTTCTTTTTGACAGCAGGATGGAAAGTTACTGGAGCAGTCGCAGCTCGAATGCTGATGAAGCCAGGAGTGAAAGGGCGTGCTGTTCTGTTTAGAACATTACTTGCGGGCAGTTCAGGCAAAGGTGTTTCACCCGATGGATCAGGACTGGTCAGAATAGTGGCTGGAGCTGTAGTTGGTTTAGGAGCCACATGTGGAGGAGACATCACTATGCTAGCTGTGCTAACTGTAGAGTGGGATAGGTCCCCATAAAGCATTGTGTGGTGTGCATCAGCTGCTGGAGCATGAGGCTGAGTTGGCTGTGATGTTGTCAGGCCGAGTGATGGCTGCTGAGGTCTTTGATTCGGTTGCATTTGTGTGTGTACCTCGTTATGCATTGGATACATTTGAGAATGCACCTGCTCTTGAGATTCTGTAGGTAGTGCCACCTTCTTGGCATGGTCATCTACTCGTTTTCTCTGCTGCTCAAACAACTGGGCACCCTTTCCAGCAGTGTCACTCAAACCTGGACTTGAAGGATCCTCTGCTCCATCCCCACGACCTTCCACACCTGCTGTTGCCCTCTTCTCCAGCTTTTCCAGGTAGTCACTGTCCCAAGTTGGGTCTGGAACTGCAGAGAACCCCTCCTCATCAAACTCTGACTCACTGCCCGGAATCATCCCATCCTCCTCCTGAGAATCCGGACACATGTCCTCATCAACACTGCCAAAGCTGGTGAGGGTGTACTTCTTGGAACGCTGCCTTCTCTTCTTGAACATCAGCACCCCTTTAGAGTGAGGATTGGGAGCATCTGTCAGTAGAGATGCAATTGTCCGACACTTGCTTTTGGCTTCCTTTACTTGCTTGTCTTGCTGTGTGTCTCCTCTGTTTAGTTCTGCAAGGCATGAAGGTCAGAGCTATTAGGAACTCCGAAGTAGTGCAGAGAAATAACAGCAAGAGGTTTTCAAAAGTTCTAACCTTTACACTTCGACTTGGAAATGAACATCTACGTATAACTGCACAAGTCACCAGCAGGCATCCACCTCTTTACCTTCCCCAGCCCTTCTGGTAAAATTCCAGTAAAGTCCTGACAGTCTCGTTTTAGCTTGGATGCTGGGTGCATTTGCACATAACTAGACTTATACAGTTTTATGTCTTTTAATGAAATGTTTGCAAGCAAGTGGAAAGCAGAAGTATGTTACTGCAAGAACAACAAAAAAGTGTGGCCACCATATAATTAGACAGATTATTGTGGATGACCTAAATCTATTTATCACCATTCAGCTTCCATGAGAGAGAATTTTTCTTCAGTCTTTAATAAGGTTTAAAAGATGAACTCTGATTGTGTTACAAACCATCTGCTCAATATGAATTGTCCTGGGTTGGTGCCATTTCCTCATATGTGTAAACCATATCGGCCAGTGTAAGAAATAACTGTCATAATGCAATTTGAAAGTTTTTTTTGTTTATCTCAAGAGGAGGGAGAAGAGTGAGAGGTGGAGGGTTTATAGGGGTCCTCGCTTTGCTACTTGACTCCTGGAAACAGCTGCAGATGCTTTTCAGTGCTCAAAGATTGATTGCTGAGGTTTTTATGCACAGAGCTTGAGTTAAATATAGCAAACTATACTGACGGTATTTTGTTTTAACAAGTTTAGCTCATGCTCATTCTCACTGAGCTGCTTGAAAGAAAATACAGGATTATAATTTATAACCTAATTTCTCACCCACATTACTGCCACCCCACCCCCCAAAAAGATCACTGGCTATATAGTTGCGTTCTTGATATACTTACTGGCTTGCTTGGCTTTTTCCATGTAAGTTGTTGTAAGTTCTTCATCTATAGGTTTGTTTAGTGGACCCACCATAGGTACAAGCTGGCTGCGGGAGCCCAGCATTAGCGCTTCTTTAGCCCTCTCTGGAGACACCAATGGGACATTGGCTGGCTCTAGAAAACCACTATCTTCCTCTTGTCCTCCATCTCGTGGGCCCTGGTCATCTGCTGAGGAGATGATGGAGGAAGTTTCAGTGGATGCCTGAGAGGACCACAGTCCTGGACCAGGAGGTTGATAAATCACCTCCTTTCTCGCCACCCCAGGTAAGTTGCCTTCATTTCCATCTCCCCCACGCCTATTTAAGGGCCGTGAAAAAATCTGTGCATCTGGAGCGCTGTCGTAGCCACTCATCTCTGATGTCTCCCCACCTTCTGGAGATGTTCGTCCCGCTGGTTTTCCAGAGTTGGAGTTGCTGGGGCTTCTGCGTTTCTGGCGTCGCTGCCTCTCATAACCAGCTACATCTGCATCACTGTCAGTCTCCCCGTAATAAGCCTCGCTACCAGGTGGGGATGTCAAACCACTGGTCAGGGAGGAGCGGCTACGGTGGACTTCACGCACAGGTGCATGATGGGCTTGGGTTGGTGACATGGCTTTTAGTGCAGCTCGATACTCTTTGTCTATTCGAGGAGATGGAGCGCGAGTGACAAGTACTACAGACTGAAAAGCAGCAGGTGCCCTGCAAACAATAACAACAGGTTGAAGAGTTCATTTCTAATTAGTTGCGAAATGTCTAAAAATGTCCCTTCGTGATTTTTTAGCAGACAGTAGAACCTTTATTTAGCTATGAATTGTTCAACTAATTTCTACTGAAAACATTCTGATTCTTCAGTACCTTTTCACACGAATGTTTAATATTCCAGAGCAACTGTCGATGAGGTCGACAGCCTGGGCGTGGGAAAGAGACCCACATGGCTGTTCGTTGATAGACACCAACTCATCACCCTCTCGCAGCCCAGCTCTGCATGCTTTGCTACGTTTACGCACCTGAAAAAGGAGAAAAAGATTAAAATATTTTTATAAGTTCTGAGTAAATATGCATTCAGAAAAGTCCTTTAGCAATGCCACAACTTTTCCTTTAAGAGAGATCGGCTTTAACGCTGGGTTACATAGTTTAAAATCTTTAAAGTAACTTAAAAAGACTTACATTTGACTAGCTGTTCCTTTTCAATGATATAAAGCATGTAATCTTACATAATTTATATTTCCACTAAACCACTCCCCTGGCCTCTACAGAAAAATTAATAATTTTGCGAGCCTAAAGAACTGACGGATAGATTGTGCCCCTTTTCCCAGCATACACTGCAGGGTGATAATGCACTGGTACACAGTGCGCACACCAGCCTAGCTTGATAGCTAACTTGGCACGCATTGAATTAATTATCTTTTGTGTACTGGAGCCAAGTGATTAGCATAGCATTCAACTTTACGCCACATTATTTCTATTTATCTGCTGTAGCGTTAGCAATGATCGCCAGCACCAGATTTTCCTGCCTGGAGACGTTTCCCTGCTTGAACACGGCAGATTTTATTCAAATGAGTGATTAGCGATGAAGGCTGGAGAAATAATTCAGCAGTTAGAGTCAGGTGTGTCTGCAGAAACATGTAGAAAATATTGTCTGTTTCAAGGCTAGTTGTGTGTGCGTGTGCAGTATGAGACCTGACATTGAGCATGCTCCAGAAGGTGAGAGGGAGCACTTTAGCAGTTCAGATTTCAAACTCTTTTCCTCCTCTCCTTGACAACACCATGCTACGGACCACAGCTTAAAGTTATGTTAGCGTAAGCTGACATTCAAGAGAAGGGTTTCAACCCTGAATGCTAACAGCTAGCTAAATGTTAGACAACAAATGCATTCCTCCATCTCTGTTTTTTCCTGTATTTGTCCATATAATAAAAGCAAATCTCATTTTACAACAGTTTGCTTATTAAATATTTGTGGTGTGCAGCTGAGACCCCAAAGGTCATTTCAGATGATTGTAAATGTCATCGGTGTAAAGAGCTATGTTGTGCAGGATTTTTTTCAAATGTTCTTTAGCGATGTGATTTATTTAAAGGAGGCAGATCATGCGATGAGATGCCATTTAGCTTAAATATGAGTTATTTTCATCAGCCCGAATTTATACTTGAAAATAAAAGTTTGTTTCAGTGAAACTCCGCCCACCCACATTCCGACTAAAAGCACCTACAAGAGTGTCTTAATTAACCCTGCTGTTATATTGGTCTTGCAAGTCCAGTGGTTTAAGCGCCTGCCCTGGCACCCTAACCACTGGACTGCCAAGTCTGTTACAAAACAGTAGTCGCCTAACATGCATATCTTGTGTTGGCCATTATGCATTTTTGTAGACAGTAAGGAACCTTGGTGTTATTTTTGACCAAGACATGTCATTCAAATCCCAGGTTAATCAGGTTTGTAGGATTTCCTTTCTCCACCTTCGGAATATTGCTAAGATTAGAAGCATCCTTTCCAGGAGTGAGGCTGAAAAACTAGTTCATGCATTTATTACATCAAGACTGGATTACTGTAATTCATTACTCTCAGGAAGTCCACAGAATGTAGTTTAAAGTCTTCAGCTTGTCCAAAATGCTGCAGCTAGAGTTCTGATAAGAATTAAAAAGAGAGATCATATCTCTCCTGTCTTAGCTTCCCTACATTGGCTACCTGTTAAATTCAGAATATATTTTAAGATCCTCCTTCTCACATATAAAGCTCTTAATAATCAAGGTCCATCATACATCAGTGGTCTGATTGTTCCATACGTTCCAAACTGAGCATTTCGCTCTCAGACTGCAGGTCTACTGGTGGTTCCCAGAACATCTTAAAATAGGATGGGAGGCAGATATTTTAGTTATCAGGCTCCTCTCCTGTGGAACCAGCTCCCAGCCTTAGTCCGTGAGGCAAACACCTTGTCTACTTTTAAGACTAGGCTTAAAACATTTTTATTTGATAGGGCCTATAGTTAAAATCTGATGTTAGCCTAAATCTGGACAAGTGGGGGAGTAGAGGGAGGTGGAGTGTACAGTCGGTAAAGACGGCTCTCCCTTGCCCTGCCTCCAACATGCCTCCATCTAAAAAGGCTAGGTTATCCAGAGTTATCTCTGTAGTTATGCTGCTATAGGCTTAGACTGCTGGAGGATACAGTGACCACTTTTCACACTCTACTACTTTCTTCTACAATCTGCTCTTTGACTGTATTATTTCCTGCTACTTCAGCTATTAACTTTATTTTTTCTCTAAGTGTTTTTCTCCCCAGAAGAAGCTACAATGATGTTCTGCTGAGCTGTGGTGGCCTCATGGAGGGGGCCATCGTGTAGCACATTGCTGCTAACCACTTAAACTTTCTCCCTCTCCCGATAATAACTTTTTGCTTTACTTGACGTTGGATGTGCTACTGCTAGTTTACCCGTTTAATTATAGATTCACTAGGATAAATACAATAAAGTTTATCTCTGGCCAAATATTTACTAAGCAATCACAATGTAACCATAGACACATTGCTTGGTTGTGTGTGTGTGTGTGTGTGTGTGTGTGTGTGTGTGTGTGTGTGTGTGTGTGTGTGTGTGTGTGTGTGTGTGTGTGTGTGTGTGTGTGTGTGTGTGTGTGTGTGTTGTCTTCTCGATCCCCAGTGAGTCGTGGAGGATAGCTGCTTATACTGAGCCAGGATCCTCTGGAGGTTTCTTCCTGTTAAAAGGGAGTTTTCCTCTCCACTGTCGCTGCATGCTTGCTTAGTATGAGGATTGCTGTAAAGTCACTGACACTAGTCAGTGACTTGGTGCAATTTGCTGGGTTCCTTATATAGGAAACGTTTTTTTTTCTGATTGACTTAATGAACTGACCTGAATTGGAATGTTTATTATGTGAAGTGCCTTGAGACGACTCTTGTCGTGATTTGGCACTATATAAATAAAACTGAGTTGAATTGAATTGAATATATGGCAGAAGTAATTTTTCTGAATATCTAGGTTTCAGAACTGAGACCACCAGCTTCAGGAAGAGGGAAAATGCCTGATTGCTACACAAGTAGTTTTCATTCAGGCATTTTCAGAATTTTCTAAGCAAAATGCTAAATTTGCAGCTAATAAAGGAAAATGCATGAATGCGTCCAAAACCAGGTTTGGGGTTGTTTTCATGAGTTAGTAAAAATATCACATGGTAAAAAGCTCAAAATTGGATTTTCAATGATATGGCTCCTTTAAAACTTTATGCTACTCTTTTGTAACACCAGAAATAGAAATAAAAGACTGACAGAGCCTTGCTGATGTTGTGTCCAGGTTTGTGATAGTGACTGACAGAGAACAGATTTTGTTCTGACAGCTTGATCAGGCTGTGGGCACATGCCACATAATACAGCTCAAGTGGGGCACTCATACACACAGTAGCAGGAAAAATGCCAGCCTGCAGCCATCTTCATTTGATGACTTCATTATTTGTGCACAAGATCTGTAATGAGTATTCAGCACAAACTAAGCTACCTTTTCAAATCACAGCAACATGCCTTAACCCTCTCAGGCTCAAAATAAGTTTTGGTAAAAGGATGAACAACTAAGTCCTTCAGGGGTACTTCTGAGTTAAAAATGCTCATGAAATACGTATGTGGGGTTTTAACTGTTGCAAACCTGCAAAGCCTGCATCTGGAGGGTTAAAAGTCATACTGCATTTTCAAATATGCAGTGAAAGGTCATCTATTTTGTGAATGCAGTTTTTCAGGGTAGAAGCCATCATCTTTGGTTACCCTAATTAGTTTCCTTTTCAGCTATTCTAGTTACCCTGTAATGAAACCCCTCGTCCCCATTTAGCTAAGCCTTTGAAAGTGGCCTGCGCCTGCTTGTGGCGAAGGATGTCAAGTTATTTGTTCAGTCAGTCACCTTGTGGTTGCAAATCATCACACTTATAATACTTTTACATGCTTTGTGTCATGCACCACTTGGACTAATACCAAAATATAAACAGAGTTGTAAAAATAAACAGACACACACACACACATGCAGGCTCATGAGCAGAAACTGAACCCTGACACATTGGCTTTTTCACTGCTCCACCTGTTAGAAGCCGTACAGTACTGGACCGGACAAGAATATGTCTCTTTGCTCATAGGGAGGAAGGAGCAGGAGGTTTTGCACCATCGATCACATACAGCTGCTCACTATCATCTCTGTCATACAGGCAAACTTTGACCATAATTAGGCTAAAATGGAGATTGATTTTGAAAAGCAAATTAATTTAAAAGACTGTTGATACTGTTTGTTAAATCATTTTAAGATTGTGTGAATATTTGTGTATCCCCAAACAAAAAATGAAATGATGTAAAAATCTATTATCTAAATTATAAACAGGTATAAAATGTTAAAATGTAACATTTTCAAAGCATTAAGGTATTTTTTCTTCTTCAGTTAAATGCAGATCAGAATAAAAAAAATTTAAAAATGCATGAGACTACTGAACTGAAACACCCTTTGCTAATCCAAAGACCTGCTGCATCTCAGCTATTAATAGCCAAAAGTGCTTCTTCTTATTCAACATTAACTCAAAATTGAACAGGATTTGAATGAATCACCTATGGGGATCCTTACCCAATCTCTAAATAAATAAAAAAATTCACAAAATAAATAATTTACTTAATAACGCAAAATTTGGGAGGAGGGTTGAGCTTTTATCACTCACAAATTTTGATTTCTTGCAACAGATTAAATTAAAAGTACATTAATATGATGTCTAAAAGGGAGCTATACTTTTTTCAGATGTTATCACTCAGGTGTCCTGTTTTTATCATTTAGGAAACTTTTTACAGGTTTTGTTTTAAAGGTTTTCTGTGATTTTGACTGAAGAACATATAGACTGAAAGAGTAAAACAAAAAGTTTTCTTTTTTACATAAATGTTTGTTTAAATCAGTGTTGCTTCAGTTAGAGTGGATTGCAATAACTATGCTAAATCACGCATTGCTTCGTGAAGTAAATAATAATTAATAACAATTCTATTGATGATTCAGGGATAATTAATGATCAAATTCTACTAAATGAAAGCTTATAAATATTCTTCTGAATAAATTTGAAAACCACCATCAATTAGGGGCAAAAAATACCAACCACCCCAACACACATAAAAAAACAAACATGGCACATTCTACATCAGCATGAAGTTTCACCAAAACTTAGTTTTAGGCCATTTAAGGCCCTTTAAAAAAAAGAGATTTGACTTTAAATCACAAAAATTTGTTCTTGAAGTAAGCGTAAGCATCATCCAATCATCAATACATGAACACCCTTCTCAAACAAGATTGTGACTCATGTTTGGGCTCTGGGCCAACATGTACAGTGGCCAGTATTCCATTTTGGTTTTGTTCACAGCTCCTTAAATCAACCCCTAATATATCTCAGATTATGTTTCGCATCAGGTTGGCAAGGCTGATAATCATAAGGTACATTTATATATTTTTGGTTGTTGCATTTCGCCGAACACTATAATAAAGACTATTGTTAAACTTCCAAAAAAAAAACCAGCTTACCTTGGCCACTTGGAGTGGTTTCTGATGTTCCACCCCTCCCTGGAGACGAAACCCCCATGGTGCTCCACCAGACAGTGTGATGATCACCTCTTCTGCCACCATTATTCTTTTTTTTTTTTAATTCTTTGGTTATTATTTGTCTCCTGAGGGTCCCCCCCTCCCCCCCCTCAGTGTTTTAGCTCCATGGTTGGCAGTCAGGGCCTCCACGTAGAGCTCTGATCTGCTCTTTTCCTGGTGCTCTGTCCCACTGCTGACTGTCTTCTGAACTCCACGGCCAACACTCACACCTGCAAACGCACGCACACACACACACATGTGCACCCACCCGTATCCAGAGTGGGACAGCCATCTTAGTCTCAGGAAGGGGAGAGGGACAGAGAAATATGATGGGAGGGGGGTTCTGTGTCTGCTTACGCTGAGGAATGTCTGCCCCAAATGAGCGAGGGGAACGTCCAGCTCAACACTTGCGCTGTCACTCAGACCCGTGCCACTGGGTTGTTGAGAGGTCCTCCAAAAATAGGACATGGCCACCTTTTCCTGCTTTACTTCTCTGCAGACAAAGTTAACTTTCAGGCCATCCTAATGGCCGATGCTGCATGTTTGACATTGGCATCATTAGTAACATTCAACTTTATCACAGCCAGACTCTCTAATTCAATTCAATTCAATTCAATTCAATTCAGTTCAAATTCAAAGATACTTTATTAACCCCAGAGGGAAATTAGAGTTTCAGTACACACAATTCTGAGATCAGACATACATACATAGGCATAGACACATGACAAGAATTGATGACTGTGGTCATTCGCAACCCGAGTCGCGCTACCTTAATAGAGATAAGAGGGTTACATCAGGGTTGGTTCAGGTGGAGGAAAAAAGGCACTTCAGAGTTACTCTCCACAGGGAGGGCAGCTTTGCTATGCAAAAAATACCTCAGACAGAAATGTAACAGACTTCAGACATTACACAACATAAGTGTCCACTAGGTGGGGTGGTAGGGTTGGGGACTATCCTCACATCAGTGCATGCAGCCACGATAAGCAGCGCTCGTCACCTCTGTTTGGACAGGGGAAGAAGTTATTTGGGTTAGAGAGCACAGTCACTCCTGGAAACGATTCAACGACCTTTACTGGTCTCAGTCCCGCCCAGGCTGAGATAGGGAGACAGAGTTACCATGGCGACGGCAGTATTCCACATTTCTTCTGAGAGGGAGTTATCGCTTCAGCCTCACAGGCTCCAGGGCACCAGATTCAGATAAGAACTTGTTTTGGGGCCAGACAGAGATAATTTCCTCTCTGTCTTAAAGTTCTGTTGATCTCCAACCCCTGTGAATCCAATAATGGCGTAGATTAATCTATCCCAATCCGTGCTGATACGTCAACTCTATCCTTGATGACATCAACCTTTTGTGCCAGAGTCTGAATCTCAGCCAAAGTTCCAAGCTTATGACTCATCTCGACAATTATATGAGTTTGTGCATTCACAGGGCGGTGTAATCCATCCCAGAGCTCCGGGATTGAGCCAATATCCCTCGACAGCTCATTAATTTTCCGGTAAGCCAGGTAACCGCTCAGGCCAAACAGCAGGAAACCTGACACCAACACAACGAATATCCAGACGTCTTCAGAATCCTCTACAGACAGTTGAGAGGCACATCAGGTTCCACTGTTTCCAGGAGTCCATGATATACCCAGCTGGCTTTGTCCCAGAGGGGCAAACGGGAGCCCCTTCTCCCGTTCTCATGGTTGGAATAATTTTGTCAATCGCGTTGAGAGACCAACTGACTAGGTCCATTTTAATAATTTCCAGTTTACAGAAAAATGCAGAAGCGCCGTACACCCAAAGACAGACAAATAGTCTTGGGATAAAATAGGGAGGAGAGGAGGAAAAAAGCATCTGAACTCGCCAAGAGCCGGAAGAAGAATCTCACTTCTGACGCTTGCTGTTGTAGGACACACTAATCCAGATTAAGGACTATTTAAGTAATTAAATTAAGCTAAGGGGTGCTGATATAGATTATTAATGTCTACAATATGCTGGTGAAGGTTCTCAGTCATCCAGGTCGTAGTAATCCAAAGGGTTCAAGTGAAGGCAACTGGACTTCATTGATTTCTTAAACATCTTTCGCTTCTCATTCTAACACAACAGGACCTAAATAAATTGACAACTTCTAATGGGTAGGGAACAGGGGTAGTCACGGGTAGTTTCAACTCATTAAGCAGCAACCGACAGCTACAGTTAATAAACTTGACTCTCTTATTATTCATGTCAGAATTGACAAAGCTTTAAACGAGTTTAATTTAATTTGTTTTAACCCTGGGTTTAAATATTGACAGTGTTTGTCCCAAGGACATTTATATTTCAGATCACTGATATGTTAATTTCTGCGTCCCCACTTCATGCTCACGTTAGTTCTCGTTTTCTTAAAGAGTAACTAAACCCCAAAATAAGTTGTTTGCTACTAGACTGTATAATTGGGTCTTTACAAATGCAATCTTTCTGTTTCTGTGCATTTTTTGACATGTTTGTGTAAACTTGATTAAATCTAGAATCTAGGTCTAAAAACGTCTTAGTGCTGCCCCCTGTGGCAGCACAGCAGCTACTGCATTTTAAACTTGTGATTGACTGGGGCTGGAACAGTTTTATGACATCGGTACAAACTCCTCCCATTCCCCCTCCCTCCCTGGATGAAAATTTCCCCACACTTGGCCATGCCACTGTGCCTCCTGGCAACTGCCACTTTCATTGCATTTTTCAAATCCTGACTAGGGGTGGAGTTACATTTTCTGATGGTGTGCAGTCCCTCTTTAAAGGTATAGAGGGGGATCTTGTTCTTCCGTGTGGAACATCTAAACCATTGGTTCGCATAACTGTCAATCATTCTGATGAAGCTTTCACGCAAGGCCGTCATCATACGTGCTTGTTCCTGGGTTAGTCTTTACTTTTGCGCATGCACATTCTGTTTATGTGTAGAGCGATATGCCTTCATTCCTTGCTGTTCTCACCATTTGTTGTTGTTTTTTTATGGCTGAAAGTCGCAATAGAAAAAGTATTATAAATAAAATGAACTTGAACTAGAACTTGAAGTGTCTTTGAAGTCTATGATAAGAAGAGAAAGGCGTCCAAAGTGAGAAGTAACATCAGAGGTTTTTTAGAAGACTTTTTAACGATGGCGTGCCCTGAAAGCGAATGTTGGGCTTCCAACAGATGCCTCTGTTGCTGGTTTTCTGCTCGACGGGTAAGCTAAAGTTCGGCGTGCAATTTGGAGACATTCATTTCAGATTACTGCTAGAAGAAGTGCTGCAAGTCTTTCTTTCTTTGTGGACAAAGTCAATAAGGTTAGATCTAGCATCTCTCCCTCAGCCTTATCTCTGCCTCTCCCGACTCCAACCTGGCCCATCATCCTAGATATCTTTGCTCCTGTTTCTTTGCCTGAGTTAACCAAACTAGTTATTTCTATGAAGACCTCTGCACACCCTCTCAACGCCTTACCTTCATCTTTGTTTAAAAATGCTTTTCAATCCATCGGCCCCAGCATGCTCTCTGTAATTAACGCTTCTATGGTTTATGGTCAGGTCCGTGCTTACTTTAACGCTGTAATCCACCTGCTTCTAAAAAAATTATATCTTGATTAATCTCTCCATAGCAGCTTTAGACCCATCTCTAAACTCTTGTTCATCTTCAAGATCTTGGAAAAGGTTAAACAAGTCACGGCTGCTCTTGATGAACATAACATCTATGATCGTTTCCAGTCAGGTTTTTGTAGAGCTCATTCTACTGAAACCGCTCTTCTTAGGGTCTCTAATGACCTTCTGACTCACAGTGATGCAGGGGACTGTTCTGTTCTGGTCCTGCTGGACCTGACTGCAGCCTTTGACACTGTTGACCATCACCTGCTACTGGATAGGCGTAGACACTGGGTACCATACCTTACCATACCAATTTATTTATAAAGCACCATTTCAAAATAGCATGGCAGCTAACCAAAGTGCTGTACATAAAAGAGCCAACTGCTTGAACATATTAGCAAAACACAATGAAGGCATGAAAATCAGGTAAAATGCGTAAAAACATAGCATAAATAATCAAGGATAAAAATTCCTACTAAAAACAATAGAATAAGAGAACAGTTAACAGCACTATCAAAAATAAAAATAATGTGACGAATGATAAAAACCATTTAAAATGGCACAAATAAAACCAAAAAAGCTACAAGATGGTGTGAGGTGTTTAAAGTGAACTACTGAATCATAAAAACTAATTAAGAAAAATAAACTCGGTGCCGGATTTTCATGTAAAGTGTCACGGAGGGAAGGCAATACTGAAAAAGTGTGTTTTCAGGGTTGACTTGAATTTGCTGACAGAGGGAGCCAAACGCACATGGAGGGGCAGAGTGTTCCAGAGTTTTGGGGCTGCATGAGAGAAGGCACGCTGCCCCCGTGATTTGTACCGAACCTTCGGAACAACAAGCAGTAGATGATCTGCTGAACAAAGGGCACGAGTGGGAACATACGGAGTCAGCAGGTCCGTCAGATAGGATGGGGATGGGCAGTGCAAAGCCTTGTATACATATAGCAAGACCTTGAAATGAATCCTAAATTTGACTGGAAGTCAGTGTAAATCTGCGAGAATAGGTGTGATGGGCATGCGTTTGTCGGTGTTGGTTAAAAATCTGGCCGCAGCATTTTGAAACTTCTGCAGTGCGCTTAAGGCTGAAGCATTAATCCCAATCAGGACAGAATTCTCATAATCCAGACGTGAAGTAATGAAAGCATGAATGACTTACTAAGATGCGGGCGTTTGAGGATTGATTTAAGACGTGTGATGCGGCAGAGTTGGAAAAAGCAGGACTTGACAGTGGCGTTGACTTGTGGTCAATGACAGGTCCAGTTTCACACCTAGGCTAGTGGAACATGATTTGAGATTGAGTGAGGGGAGAGTTGGGACACCTAAAGCACCATTCGTGTTAGTGAGGCTAAAAAGTATGGCATCTGTTTTGTCATTTAACCGTAGGCAGTTTTGAGAAAACCAGGATTTGACCTGAAAGAGGCATTCTGACAATAGAGAAAATGAGTGCTGTTGTCTGATTTGAAGGTAGATCTGGCAATCATCTGCGTAAAAGTGGTAGTTCACCCAGAGACTTGCTAAAATCTTACCAAGTGGTAGCATGTAAATTGAAAAGAGGAGAGGACCCAGGATGGAGCCCTGCAGCACTCCCCATGGAAGTGGGACATTGGGAGAAGAGCAGTGTTCAATATGAACACTAAAACACCTATCATTTAGATATGACTTAGGTAGGCCTTTCAGGAACTGCTCTGGAGCGGTTCTCCTCTTATCTGTCAGAGCGTTCCTTCTCTGTGGCCGTCTCCAAGTTTGGGTCCTCCTCCACCTCCCTCACCCACGGTGTCCCACGAGGCTCTGTGCTGGAGCCTCTACTCTTCCTCTTCTATCTGCTTCCTCTCCAGCACATCCTGACCTCTTTTAAAGGAATCTCATTCCATCTTTATGCAGATGACATTCAACTGTATGGACTCAATTAAGACCTGGATGGCTGGGAACTTTCCACAGCTGAATGATGATAAGAATGAGATCCTCATCTCTGCTCCAGACAAGCTGGTTCCCAAAGTCAGAGACTCTCGGTCAGCTTGCTTTTCACACCTAACTCTCTGTTAGGAATATTGGTGTGACCTTTGACCCAGCTCTCACCCTGGAATCTTATGTCATTTCTCTTGTTCGCTCTTCCTTCTTCCATCTCAGCAACATTGCTAAGCTCAGTCCCATTCTGCAATGCTCTAAACTTGAGACTGTTATCAACACCTTCATCTCCTCACTCTTAGTCCACTGGTTCAGAATGCCTGTGCTCGGATTCTGACCAAGTCCTCCATTCACACTCACGTCACCCTGCTTCTCTTCCAACATCACTGACTGCTGGGTTTGTTTCAATATCCTGGTTCTGGGGCCTCATTTATCAAGCTTGCTCACGCACAAAACGGGGTCGGAAAACTGCATAAGCAACTTTCCACGCAAACTTTGGGATTTATGAAAGAAAACTTAGCGTAAAAATGTGCGCAACTTTAAGTTGACTAAGGACCTGGCTTACGCACATTTTGCACATGGACAGCACCTGCAGCGCTGCTGCTGAGAAGGATAAAATTATGAAATTCTGCAGCATTTTCACTTGTACTGCTTCGTTTTCACACAGAACAAGACCCCCACATGCACACACACGCGCGCACACACACACACACACACACACACACACACACACACACACACACACACACACACACACACACACACAGCCTGAAGCCAGAATGCAGAATATCAGCAGGGGGACAGATTGAGACAGAATGCCATGCGTCTGTGACAGTGTGTTTCCTGTCACTGTGAACGATTGATCATGCGCCCTGGCTACTTGAACAAGCGAGATCTCCGTTTGGCTGACTGGTTAGCGTGCGTGACTTTCACCTGGGAGTCTGGGGATCGAATCCTGATCAGATCTTTTTTTGTATCTGCCACAGATCTCTCTGAAGAATTCACAACATTGACTGCTTCAGCAACACCGTGCCACTCCGGATTTTCTCTTATTTGTTTTGCAAAAGCACTTCCTTTCATTGTTCCACCTCACCCACAAGTACTTGAATTTCTGCTTGTGAAATAGCGCTTCCTTGATCTGCGGTCGTGATCGAAATGCTGCAACAGCCAGCTTATGTATATGCAGGAGATCCACAAGGCACTTTGCATTGACTATTTATGGCAGTAAGTGGGCGTGGTGAGGGCGGAATGAGACAAACATGCAGCTGAGAAACATTCTCATTAGTCTCCGATTTATGAAGCGGAGATTGCGTGCAGCTGTGCGTACTCCATGTCTGATAGATCACAAACCTACTTGGCGTAAGTACTTTTTGCTTAAGTACGGTTTTAGTAAGGATTCTATGCAATGTTTGATAAATGAGACCCCTGGTCTATAGGGCCTTACACGGACAAGCACCATCATACATTGATGATCTTCTCAGTCCCTACACCCCCAGCAGGTCCCTGAGGTCCAGTGACCAAAGTCTACTGGTTGTGCAGCGCACCAGGATAAAGACCAAAGGTAATGAAATATGATGATTTGCTGCTGTGGCCCCCCAGACTCTGAAACTCTCTCCCCCTGAGCCTGAGATCAGTGGACTCAGTGGTCTCCTTTAAGAAGAGCTGAAAAATCACCTGTTCAGACTGGTTTTGGTGTGATCTTCTGTTGATTCTTCCTCACTACCTTCTTTTCATGCTGCTGTTTCTACCAATTCTGCCATTCTCAGGATCATGTATTACCTTTTTCTTTATTTTTGTCCTAATTTTTCATTTAAAATTTTTCAATTTTCCCTATTTCTAATTTTTGTAAATAATTTATATATATCCATCCAACCATACATTTTCAGCCAAGTCGGGCTGCGGAGGCAGTAGCATAAGCAGAGAGGCCTGGACTTTCCTGTCCTCAGCCAAGGCGTTCCCGGGCCAGTCGAGAAACATAGACCTCCAGCGTGGCCTAGGTCTTCACTTGGGTCTCCTCCTCGTTGATTGTGCCAGGGTAAACCTCACCAGGTATGTATATATATATATATATATATATATATATATATATATATATATATATATATATATGTATATATGTATATATATATATATAATCTTGAAAGGTGCTGTATAAGAAATAATTTTCTCTTCTTCAATTTTCAGGATGCTAGTATGCAATTCTTTTCACCATCTTAGTTCTTATTGTATGCATATGTTAATTACATCAAAATACTAAATGCTATTTGTTCAATGCAATTCTACTATTAATTGTTAATCAGACATATAGTCCAGTACAAATCATTTAATTTTGTAAGAAAGACTTTGATGTCAATGCACACATTCAAAAACTGACCTTTATGGTCTTTATTATGCAAAAGGCAATTTTTCTCATTGTGCATTCTCCTGAATTCAGGAGGAGTTTACCAATAGCAGCTCCCTTTGACAGCTTTGCTCTGTGCCTGTTTCCAGACCTCATGGTAACCAGGAAACATCTCGCTGCTTTTCTCCAGAATAGGTTTACTGCCCAAACAGATCCTCACAAACTGACTGATTGACTCTGATCCAATTTTCTAGTGAGATTTTACAGGATTTGTAAGATATTTGAGCACTATTTGAACAAGCATGCAGCTGTAGGATTGATAGTGCCTGTTACTCCCCCTACAGATTAAATGCTGCATGAACCTGGACCCACTCTCTTACATGTTGCTGTAAATAATGCTGGTTTGCACCAGCCATCATATATACTTTGACAGTGGACTGCTGCTGCCCATAAAAACGGGCATTTCTTCTCCTCCTCCTCTGTTAATTTGCTGTGCACACCTCTCCTTTCCCGGTTTTCTTTCAGCCTTTTAGGTGTACAATGAAGATTTTCACTGTCCTCGTAAAGTGCTGTTTTTCTGTTTGCCAGCTCATTTGTTGAACAGATATTGACAGATGTGTTGAGTAGAATCAGGCTTGATGCCTTTTGACTGTGACATCTGTGATCAGTCAACCACTACCAGCCCTCGCACCCAGCTCTGTTAGGGGGAAAATGGATTAGGAATATAAATATATAAGCTGTTAGTTACAAACATCTAAGACATTAGATCCAAATGTGGCTTCAGTTACTAAGTAAAGATTGTTATTTTGAACGTAAATGAAATAGGATTATTTTCAGATCCTCTGAGTGATGATTTTTTAAATCAGTTTGTCTCTAGAGCAGCTTCAGCTCATTTGAGTGTCAAACTAAACTTTTACTTTCAGTTCATGTGAGACTCTTCCCAACGCTGTTGGGAACGTTCCAAGAGTGATTAGAAAAGCTCTGCATTGATTACAATCTCTTTATTCTTTTCCCTCACTGATCTGTCCATTCCTTGTTTCCAGTTTGTCCCCCTCCTGTGTGCTGAACTCCTGACCTCAGTTAGTGACAGACCATTCTGTCTGTGGGTCAGTGGAAGTCCTGGGAGAGATGCTTCATGTGACATCTGCTGCGTGAGACAGATGCAGCACTGCACCAGGTGGCCCCTGAAAACCTGTGTGCTGTCACACACACACACACACACACACACACACACACACACACACACACACACACACACACACACACACACACACACACACACACCTCAGCTCACACAAGACAATGGTCCAGGCCATGTGTCTGAAAATATGTTACACAACAGGTCAGTCTTCCTGAGCTCTGATTGGTCAAAGAAACAGCCAGACTGATGATTCCCTTTACCGGTTGCTATGCTGGTCATAACATGATCCTTCCCCACTTTATCTGGAATATTATCCAGAAAATATCTAGTGCTTTCTTGACAATAATCATGCATAAATAATCTCCATAACTTCAAAATAATGTTTTTTTTTATTTACTTGGGCAGTTGCAGTATTGCACTCATGATCACAACAATAATTTTGTGGACTATTTTAAATCCAGTGAAAAATATTCTTTACTGAGACAAAAATGGTGATAATGTTTTTCCTTGGAGCGGTTTGTCAATAGAAGATTTCTGTAATCCAGCAGAGTCTGTTTGACACTGAGCATGTGGCGTGGATGATACCACATGAACATGTTTGCAGTGTGGTGAACAAAATTATTTTGCATGTTTTATTGCAAAATATACCTTAGAATTTTCTCCAAAGTCCAACCAAAAAAAACGGTCTCCTTTTGCATGCACCACACTTTTAACCCACTTGGTGTCACTCTCCACTGATCAGATTACCAGACTCTAAAGCAAACAGGCTCCTTCCTGGGTGATCCATTTCTATTTTTAGTCTAAGACAGTGCACCCTCCTGAGAGGAAAAGTCTGATTAGATTGATCGACCTAGCCAGGAAAGTGAAATAAGGAGGAGGAGGAAGATGAAAAGTTTAACTAAAGTTTGTCAATTTTACACAGCCCCTCCTGAGGGAGTGGGTTTGTTTGATGTGAGCGATCCCTCCACCCACTCAACCTCGTCTTGTCAATCCATCACAGTACGAGGTGAGGAGAATAAGGGGTGGGTTGAGTTTCTGCAGGCTGGAAGATGATCCTCAAGAATTTCAGCAAAGCTGAGCTAGGGTCTCTGTCAGTGTCACCTTCAAGTCTGATGGGAGTGGTGATGTCTCCGAGTCTACCGCCTGCCAGAAGAGAGACAGACGTGTGTGGACATCTTGTCTTGGATTACACTGTGTTTGTATGTGACTGTGCATGCTGTGTATAGCTTATTAACTTGTGTTTTTTCTCATCATGCTGCAGAATTCCTTTAATGTGAGACCCTCAGTTCTTTGCTCACCTTGAACTCCACTTCAATACATCTTTTAGTATTCCTGGAAACAATACCTTTTCTTTTTTTCAGCATTAAATCCCATATTTGGGTTAAATTAGTGTACATATGCAGGTCAGGCACCGAAGTAACTGATGGAGATGTAGAGGGGATCTACTGAACCAGGACTGTTCCTCCATTACAGACTGGAGTGTGTTCAGACAGGCAGCAACCCAGTACAGCACCACAGACCTCCAGGAGTGCACAGAGGTTGTCACTGCCCACATGAGGAAGTACATTCATGATGTCACTGTCTCCAGAACTATCACCAATTGGATCTGACAGAAACCATGGCTGACACTGCCTTCAGAGCTGGTACAAGGCAAGCCTGAGGATAGGCAGGTTTAACTTATCACAAGGCATCAGAGAGGAATGGTAAATGGTAAATGGCCTGTATTTGATATAGTGCCTTCTAGAGTCCTGGAACCCCCCAAGGCGCTTTACAACACAATCAGTCATTCACCCATTCACACACTGGTGGGGATGAGCTACAATGTAGCCACAGCTGCCCTGGGGCGCACTGACAGAGGCGAGGCTGCCGAGCACTGGCGCCACCAGTCCCTCCGACCACCACCAGCAGGCAACGTGGGTTAAGTGTCTTGCCCAAGGACACAACGACAGCGACAGACTGAGTGGGACTCGAACCTGCAACCTTCCGATTATGGGGCGAGCACTTAAAGAGCAAGTCACCCCCTACAAGAATCTTACTTCACTCCCACTTCATGTTTGAAAAATGCAACAAATGCTGTTGCTTGGCAGACCGAGAGGGCGGAGCCGCTAACAAATACACACACACACACAGGCTCATAATGGCATTATGACATTGTAATATACCAGATGACATCATAGCATACCTCTTAGCCAATAGCGGTGGCAGATTTAAATTCAAATACAGAGCAGAGTTTTTCCCTGACGACGGCGTAACTCTGACAGTTTTAGGCAGAATATTTGAATTTTAACCAAGATGCACTGAACTGCCAAATTATTGACTACACGTGTCTGTAGCATGATTAGACACTCCTTTATATAGTTTATCAGCAAAAAAATGTGATTTGGGGGTGACTTGCTCTTTAACTCATGTGCCACCGTCACCCCAAGTCCTCCAAAAGAATGGCTATCCTTTTCAGTAACAGCAGGGACACCAGGAACCTGTGATGAGGGTTTCAGACCACAAACCCTCATTACAGACCCACAATGACTCCACCTCGCTGCGGAACTAGCTAAACAACTCTTTTGCCCACTGTGAGGAAGACAACAGTACCACAATGCACAAGAACCCACCCCCTCCTGGTAAACAGGTGTTGGGACTAACACCAGACAGGGTGAGAAGATCCCTCAGAAGCAGATTTTCAGAAGGATCAATAGACGTGTTTCCACTACTGGAAGTTCAGGGAATTTTACCGGGAATTCACAGCATCCCCCCACTTTTGGCTGAACAAACGCCCATTTTCCGGGCAAATTTCAGGAACTTTTGGAGTACCTGAATAGGGGCAGGGACTTGGAATGGCCCGGTGGAGTAGCTGAGTAGAACATTTGGATACCTCATGCTGTTTGGCTGTAACATGACATCAGCAGGCGCCGTCCCAAAATCAGCATTAGAAGAGTTGCTTGTGAAGCAGAATGACAGCAAAAGAAGATTAACACCAATTGTGCTGCTTTAAAATCACTGTCACTAAACTTCCAACACCGACAAATGCAGCAGAATTCCCCCACAACATCATTCATGGGGCTTTGTTTTCTCACAGTGCACCGTAAAACACTGAGCTTGTCCTCCGAATTATGCCATACTTAGACAAAATAAAACTTCTACTGTTACTAATGTTACTGTGGACACCTTTTGGCGCTGATCTGTGACATCACGCAATATGCTGACATCTGTGCAAACTCCTGAAAGCTTGGGGGACCAGGCCATCTTTTCCTCCAGTCAATTTCCTCTTCCCAGAATTTACTCTGAAGTTCTGACAGTGGATATATGCCTCTATCCATCCGTCCATCCATCCGTCCATCCATCCATCCATCCATCCATCCATCCATCCATCCATCCATCCATCCATCCGTCCATCCATCCATCCATCCATCCATCCATCCGCTTATCCAGAGTCGGGTCATGGGGCAGTAGCCTAAGTCAAGAGGCCCAGACTTCCCTCTCCCCAGCCACTTGAGCCAGCTCTTCCAGGGGAATCCCAAGGCATTCCCTGGCCAGGTGAAAGACATAGTCTCTCCAACATGTCCTGGGTCTGCCTTTAGGCCTCATCCCGCTTGGATGTGCCCGGAAAACCTCACCAGGGAGGCTTCCAGGAGGCATCCTGACGATGACCGAGCCACCTCAACTGGCTCCTCTCGATGTGGAAGAGCAGCAAATCTACTCCGAGCCCCTCCCGGATGACTGAGCTTCTCACCCTATCTCTAAGGGAGAGCCCAGCCACTCCGCGAAGAAAATTCATTTTGGCCGCTTGTATCTGCAATCTCGTTCTTTGGGTCACTATCCAAAGCTCATGACCATAGGTGAGGGTAGGAAAGTAGATCAACCGGTAAATCGAGAGCCTTGCCTTCTGGCTCAGCTCTCTCTTCACCACGACAGACCGGTACAACGCCCTCATCACTGCAGACGCAGCGCCAATCTGCCTATCGATCTCACGCTCCAGTTTTCCCTCACTCGTGAACAAGACCCCGAGATACTTAAACTCCTCCACTTGGGGCAGGACCTCATCCCTGACCCTCTACCCTTTTCTGAATCAAGACCATGGTCTCAGATTTAGAGGAGCTGATTCTCATCCCAGCTGCTTCACACTCGGCTGCAAACTGCTCCAGCGACAGCTGAAGATCACGTTCCAATGAAGCCAACAGGACCACATCATCTTCAAAAAGCAGAGACTTGATCCTCAGGCCACCAACACGGATGCCCTCAACACCTTGGCTGCGCCTAGAAATCCTGTCCATACATACGTCTATAGTACATAAAGCCTCAGGCTTAGGATCATGCCACAGCAGAGCCTGCACAGATAATTACACTCTTGACTAACAAAAGGTATGTTTTACAACTTGGTTGTGTAATCTGTGGTCGTGGTCTGTACTCCAGTCCTCAACCATCTGTTTCTTTGTTCAAGATGGAAACATTTCCGTGTATTGCCACTCCTAAAGGCTACAATCATTTCCTTTTTATTGTTCAAGTTAAAGATCAGATGATAGCGTCCCACACAATGCCACAAGTTCGTCTTCCAGTTCTATTTAACCAGCTTCCACCGATAAGGTCCTTGACTGCAGAGACATCTCAGTGATTCTGAGGAATACAGGAGTTTTACTCAAACACTTATGGACTTGCCTCATTTCAATTTGTTTGTGTAAAATAGCGGTGCTCAGATACTGAAAATTATGACCATTTGGTTTTGATCAATGTTGAAATCATGACTACTTACCATGACTACACAATGAGTTAGAAAACACTGTTCAGGCTTCACATTTTAAGGAGACTGCCAGCACTGGAGTGGCAAAGACATTTAGTGCTGATTAAAAGTGGTGAGAATATAAATGATGAAACAGAAAACAGATGTATATTTTTATAAGTATGTTTGGTTGTACCCCCTGGTCACCTGGACTCTATGCACATTACATGATGCGCATTGGCGGAGTGCCAGCACTGGACTTAAGTATCTCTATTTTGTCTCAAAGAAAAGCCCAAGTCCAAACCGTCCAAAGTTCAAGCCAAAGCAGTTTTAAACAAGCGTCATTCCTGAGCTGTCGCCATCTAGGCAGGTATGCATATACGCATAAATACATTGATACATACACATACACATAGACTGGATTACTGCAATTCATTACTCTCAGGAAGTCCACAGAATGTAGTTAAAAGTCTTCAGCTTGTCCAAAATGCTGCAGCTAAAGTTCTGATGAGAATTACAGTTTTTTGGATTGCTTACACACACTAAAATTAAAAGTAGTACTCTATTAGCAAAATCTTACACTCAAGAAGCAAAACATCAGCACATATTTGCACAACTATAAGCACATTGTCAACCTCATACTTGTTGCGAAACTCTACACACAGTGATTTGCAAAACACTAAACACACTTAACATACATCACACACAAAAATCTATGACGAAGTCACTTCCTTGCAATACCAAAGCACTGACTGTCAAATTATCCCACCGTCCAACCAATTAGTTCAACACAGTCATCAGGTGTGCAAACACTTGTTTGCTTAATTGTAGACACACCAATCAGGTGTGTAAGCACTATAAAAAGCAATCAGCAGGTGAGTTCATCGGTCTTCAAGCACAATGGAAAGAGTCAGAGAAAGAGTAAGACAACAACAAGGAGGAGGACGAGAAGGAGGAAGAGGAATCAACAGAGGAAGAGGAAGAGGAAGAGATGGAGACCATGCTGGATGTAGAAGAAGAGGAAGAGGAAGACGAAGACAAGAAGGTGCTCAAAGAGTACCGAATCGGACCAGTGAGATCCGCGCAACACTGGTTGACCACATTGTCAACCACAGCCTGACGCTGAAGGAGGCTGGACTGCGAGTACAGCCAAATCTAAGCTGATACACAGTGGCAAGTGTAGTGACCATCAAGTCCCACTTTTAGTCACCCTTGGGTGCGGGTGGAGGCAATGACTCGCTTCAACAATATTGTCCAGAAAGAAAGCGGGTTTGGGTTTATTGTCCCATTTATTGAATATGTTACCCGTCACAGTTATGCAGGGTCCAGAATGGCTATTTCTTGTCCAGGTTTATGTAAATGATGAAAATTAGAACGGCAAATTAGATGTGGCATATGAAACCAAACGAAGCGGTAAAAACCGTGTGACCTCCCGTCACCCACAAAACGCCAGTGCACTGCCACCTCAACACCTTTATAGGCTCCACAGTGCCTCCAGTGGTTAAAGGAAATACAAACCACAGTGCAATAAACTGAAATGTACATAAAACATTATCAAAATAAACTTAGACCATAATATAATCTAAACCAAAACAATATTGGCTCCTACAGCAAGTGTGATAAGAACATTTCGGCTTGAAAATAGGTACTGTACAAATATCACCGTATCAAAAACATCTGCACAGTTTCAGTAACTGCTTTGTAATACTGCATTATATGCTGTATCAGCACTTCTGTGGCCACATGGCTATAGTCAATGTCCCGGGGCAACATGGGGGAAATATAACACTCTGTGCAGCCATCACACAGAATGGGGTCCTCCACCGCCATGCCCATATGGGCCCTTACAACACAGCACTCATACATTCTTGGACCAATTGCACAACGTAACAGCAGCAAATCAAATCGATCATATGCAATATATTGTTGTCTGGAAAAATGTGTCTTTCCACCGATGTGCTCTTGTTCAGAACTGGTTTCAGCAACATCTACATTTCACCGTCCTATATCTTCCACCATACTCACCATTCCTCAGCCCTATTGAAGAGTTTTTCTCTGCATGGCGGTAGAAGGTATATGATCTCCGTCTCCAGGCTGAGGTACCCCTTATCCAAGCCATGGAGGACAGGTGTGCAGATAGGGTGGGGGACAGGGGGATCTGTCCCCCCCAGATTCAGATCGACCCCGATTCATCCCCCGCACTAAGTCCAGAAAGAAAACAAAATCAGAGGTTAAGAGCTTGAAGCTCCTTTTCAAATTACACTGAATGCAGCATGACGTAAACAAACACCGACTCTAGATGCGCCAAAGTGGTTGCTGCTAGAATGCAGGATGAAGCGAAAAAGGCAAGCAACGATTACTGCGTACCGTAAATCCTCTAATACAGGCCTGTATTCAATTAACGACCGGGTCTCATATTTTGGCCGGTGCCGGAGTCGGCGGAGGTGAATAATGGCCGGTCTCTTATTGTGGCCGGGTGGAATGTGGTAACAAGCAAGTACGGGGGCGGTTGTGTCATCGTCTCACTTTTGATTTGCCAGTGATAGACCGTGAGGGTAACTTTAACCGTGTGGAGATGAAGAAGAGGCGAAAATTTGATATCAAGTTCAAAGAGAACGTGCGCTGCAGAACACTGGGGAGCAATAGGGGTTGTATGAACTAGTCGACTTCCCTATAGTGACTTTTTATGCCTGTCATCAACTAGTCGCTGTCACGTGATAATGACCGGCAAGATACAGCCCTCGGAAAAGACAGCAGCCTGCTGTCAGCAGGTGACAAGCTCCTGTGCTTGGGGGGGGGGGCAACGCGCTGTGCCAGAGTGTCGGTACTGACACGCGATCGTTCATGTCGGTTCATTTCCTTTAATGTTTTCTGTCTTTTATTTGTGCCTGATGTGTTTCGCTGCTGTGGAGCAGGGCGCATCACCTTGTCCTCCGGTGACGCACCAATCACTGATGCAGCCGCCAAGCAGGGAGCACTCCGCTGTTTTTGCGGTCGGTAGATCTGCGTCCTGAGCACGGCCACAGTAACATTATCAAATCAGGTGTTGCTACCTCAAAAACTAATTTAACACGCGATTGTTCAAGTCGGTTCATTTCCTTTAATGTTTTCTGTCTTTTATTTGCGCCTGATGTGTTTCGCTGCATGCTGTGGAGCGGGGCGCATCACCTTGTCCTCCGACGCACCGATCACTGATGTGGCCGCCAAGCAGGGAGCACTCCGCTGTTTTTGCGGTCGGTAGATCTTTTAGAACTGCAGTTCAAAGGTAACTCATAAGGTGAATATATATATGAACCCAGGTAGCAATTTCTCTTTAGGATTGAGAGGAGATGCAGGAAGATAATAAACAGGCAGGACAGAAAAATAGTCAAATAAAACAAGTTAGTTTTTGTACCTGGTGGTTGCAACAAACAGACGCCATTGAAGGTAATCAGAAGTGAGGAACAGAAAATGAAATAATTATTTTAATGTTTAGAGCAGCAGGAACTCCGAGAGGCTGCAGGCGCATCAGTGAGTTTGCGGCCGCTGCGCAGGGGGAGGGGGGAGAGGTCTGAAGCAGAAACTACCGTTGTTAAAAGAAATGTGTTTAACTTTGAAAATGTGGGCGCAATTTTTATTGTCAAAACTCCAGCGAACCATTAGTTCATTTTGCTCAAATAGAAATGGAGGCCTGCCTCTAATTCTGGCCCTCGTTCCAATAAAGGCCTGGAGCTTGATGAGCTTGAGTCAAATACAGGCCCGGGCCTGTATTAGAGGATTTACGGTATTTAAAAAAGACCAACAGTGTAAGTAGGCGGGACCGATCTGTCTGTTTATGCAGGTTGGTTCTAGTTTCAGTACGTTGTTGTCAGTGTTGAGACTTACTCTTTAAAAGCGCCAAAGCCTCATTGCTGACTTTAACGAGTCTCATCTACAAATATGATCCCTCATGAAGTTACTACTTTACACCAGAAGATAGTGGAGATGTGGAACCTTCAGGCTGAGCAAAGTTTGGGAGCTTTTGGAGATTGAAAATTGCCTCCCGCTGAGAGGCTCCCAGTCGGGGAGAGGAGGAGATGTGAGCAACATGAAGAGCGCAAATATTAGATAAAACGTATAATTGCCGGCATCAGACAGCTGGTGCTGCACGAGAGGTGTGTGGAGTTTACAAGCTCCAAACGTTGGGTTTCCGTCTTGGACCACATTACCCAGCATGCCCCTCGCGGGGATTCCCTCCACGTTGCACCTGTGTCAATCCATGTCTATATATGGAAGACGCCACACCGGCTCTTCACTCAGTCATCGTTCCACCGTGATCCATGATCAGAGTATTCGGAAGCTAATACAGCTTAACCTCCACCTTTCCTACTCAGACCTCATCCAACCTTCAGCCTTTCCAGCACCGCTTTCAGCCAGCAGTCTGTAATAAAAGCTCTTACTCCCGAACCCAGTCTTCGAGTCTGACATCAGGCAGAGCTTTGTTGCCAGCGTTCCACTGCATAATGGCTTCAAACACGCATATAAATGTGTTAGTTTTTACGTAAACCATTGGAGGAAATTACACAAACTGACTGAGCTCTAGTTTAGGTGTGTGCAATAGTTTGTGTATTTGTACATGCGTGTGTGTGTGTGTGTGTGTGTGTGTGTGTGTGTGTGTGTGTGTGTGTGTGTGTGTGTGTGTGTGTGTGTGTGTGTGTGTGTGTATGTGTTTGGGGGAGGGTACATTGGAACTTTGCCCCCATTTAACTTCGCTACTTTATGAACCATAAAATGTGAGATTCCATAGAAATATGAAATATCAATCGGATGGATCTCTGACTATTTTAACCAGAAGACCAGAACTTTTTATTGCAGGGATTAAGCGGCACTTCGTATTACAGTTTTTCCAAATTGTTTACACACATTTTCTGGTACTTGAGACACAATTACCACAACATGTAACCAAGTAACCAACCCCCCTAACCAATTTTGCGAAACTACAAGCACAATTCCTGCTTTGCACTCAAATTTCAAATCTAAAACACACTTTTCTCAAAACACTACACACAATTCTCTGCTGTTGGCACATTTTTCATACAGGAACTATCTTGTTCTCACAAGGAACACACAGCTAGTATTCAAATGTGCACACTGACTCATCACAAGGGCAAACAATTGTCACACAGTTTTAAAATCAGCAAACAGAACTTTAGCATAAAAGGGCAACAGGTGAGCTCTTCTGTGTTGGAGCAATGGATGCCAACTTTGGAAACAGAGGCTGAGCCAGAGGAGTGAGAGTAAGAGGAGGAGGACGGGGAGGATGAGGAAGAGGACGAGGAAGACCAAGGACCATAATCTCTGATGAGATCTGAGCCACAGGTCAACAGGGTGCACTTTGAAGGAAACTCAGAAACAGTCAAAGAATTGCGATATAACTATGTGCAGGTGAGTCCCGCAATTGATGCATACACTCAACACTGTGTACAGTAAATTATACAAATTTCAATATTGTAATCATAATGACTGTGCACCACACTAGTGACCACTCCACGTTTATTTCTGATATTGTCATATGTGTTTCAGAGAGTCCTTGAGCTTGAGACAGCTGCAGTGGAGCACCAGTTCATCTTCATTGATGAGGTTGGATTCAATCTCACAAAAAGATGAAAGAGGGGAAGGAATATCATTGGCCAGCGTGCCATTGTTGAAGTCCCTGGCCAGCGCGGAGGGAACATCACAATGTGTGCAGCGCTTGGCTACCATGGCATCATCCATCACCATGCTACCCTTGGCCCCTACAACTCCGCCCATCTGATCACATTCCTGGACACCCTACATAACACACTCATTCCACCAGACCAGCTAGATGGTCCAGAACAGCCCAGGTATGTTGTCATTTGGGACAACGTAAGTTTCCACCGGGCTGCTGTGGTTCATAACTGGTTCACTGGCCACCCACGCTTTTTAGTTGTTTATCTCGCTCCATATTCTCCAATGCGTCAATCCAATTAAGGAATTTTTTTCTGCATGGAGATGGAAGGTGTATGACCGACAGCCACAAACCCGTATACCTCTTCTCCAAGCCATGGAGGACGCATGTGGAGATATAGAAGCTGATTCTTTTCATGGCTGGAATCGCCATGCTAGGAGATATTTCCCCCGCTGCTTGGCCAGGGTCAACATTGCTTGTGACGTGGATGAGGCACTGTGGCCAGACCGCAACAGAAGAGAGGATGCAGCATAGTTTTATTGTTTTACTGTAACTGTATACAGTAAATTTCTGTTGGATGTAGTCTATGTGTGCAACTTTGTGTTGGTTGGGAATGGGATGAACATTGTGTACAATGTTTTGTGGGAAAAATAAAATATTTTCTACCATGTATTTGTGTGTTCAGAGTGTAAAAACAATATTCTGAAATAACAACACATGCATGTATTTACTGTCTGTAGTAGGTGTAACACTGAACCAAAAAGGCTTTAGTCATGATGAATGGAGAAGAAGTGTTTTCCATTCATCATAGTGTTTAACATTGAGCACATGAGTGTTCTGCTGGTTCTTATAAATGTCTATTCATATGATGGTTTGTGTGTCATTTGACAACAAATTCACATTTTGAGGAGAAATTACATTGTTTTGAATGTGAAGTTTAATTTTGCAGGTTAAGTGAGGGGTTTTGCCCATTGTGTGTGTATTTTCTGGATTTGTGTGTAGAGTTCTGAGAATATGGGGCATGCTTTCAGAAAATGTGTGTAAACAATTGAGAAAAACTGTAATATGTTAACAGTTTTTTTCGATTGCTAAAATGCGTTTTTCAAAACTGTACGTTTCTTTCAAAACTGCACACACAAAACCCCAAACATAACACACAAATTCCTAAACCGTGGCTTCCCTTTGCAACAAAACCCTGCCACCACATATCGTAACATGTTCCCAAAATGGAACACATGTTTTCATTTGGTAAACACAGCCACATTTTCACATGACACACACATACCATTCATTGCTTAAACACAAGTAGCCTTTGGGTGAACACTACCAAGCATGGAATGAACACTGAAGAGCAAAACTGAAAACACAATTGTCTAAATGGAACACAATGAATTACACACCGAATGTATGACAGTGCCCACTTTTCTCTGAGACAAACATTAGACATCACACAAATTTTGGGACAAAACATTTTATTTTTACAGTTACCCCACCCCCAATTCAAGCAAAATCATGGGGCATCACGCCTCCGGTCTCTGTCTGGCCAGAGGACCTCATCAACATCACAGACGATGTCCTCCTGGTCCAAACAGCGCTGGAAGTACCGCCTCGAGTGCCTCATGAAGCCCCGACAGGCCTCAAAGGCCACATCTCTACAAGCCTCCTCCATGGCTTGAAGCAGTGGGACCTTGCTCTGTGGATCCCTTTCGTACACCTTCCACCTCCAGGCTGAGAAAAACTCCTCAGTGGGATTGAGGAAGGGGGAATAAGGTGGAAGGTATAAAAAGGAAAACCGTGGGTGGTCCTGAAACCATTCAAACACCTGGGTAGCCTTGTGGAAACTTACTTTTATGCTGCAGTCCCTGATTGCAAATTGCTCGCCAGACCCGAAAGTTTAGAGATTTGATTTGATTGAAGCTTTGAGAATTTATGTGGAAAGTGTGTGTAAACCTGAAAATTGTGTGTTGTGTTTTGACAGCAAGGTAATGTGAAGTTGACATCAGAGTGTAAAGGAGGAAAATCAGAGTTCTAATATGATAAGGACATCTTAAGTAGTGATCAACTGAGTCAAGCGATTGGGAACAGAAGTAGAGGTTGTGAAAATTGTGCCTCATTTTTACTTTTTGAGTTTTAGCAATCAAAAAAAACTGTAATGAGTAATATGACTTTGGTCTAACTGCACTATACAACCTGATCCACATGACACATTGTTTACTCCTCCAATCAGAACCTGCATTCTGAAGCGTGGCAGAGTTTCTGTGGTGTTTATTTAATCTGTCCACTGCGATTCGTCCAGAATCGTGAACAACCAAGATTAATAAAACAGAACAACGCCATTTTGAGTTCAGTATTCAGCCAGCTCTCAAGATCATCTGATGTCCATTATTGCTAAGTGAAGTACGGACTGGCCATCTGTACGTTTTACTTTTAAGCTGAGAACTGTCAAGCTGGAAAATCCTGTCGTTGTTACCAACAAAACAACGGTTCCTTCAGAATAAAAGCTGAACTCGCTGACCCAAAGGGGGATCCCTTTGACGCTGTGAAACACCTTCCGTTTTTACCTGGAGACTATCCATAGACTGGTTTGTCGTGCTATCGACGCTGTTTCATCGGCTCCAGTACCAAGAGGAGGGCCCGAGGACCTGGCAGCCTGATCTAACATGGGAGTCCCTGACGGGTAATGTAGAACGGCACAAGATAGCGTCTCATGTCTTTCCTGACTAAAGTTCAAACGTCGATCAGTTAGGAGCAAAACAACATCTCCCACTCAGACTCGCTTCTCCAGACGGAGGTTCTGAACTGGCATCGCACCAACACACACTCCACCTCATTACATTACATTCGCATCCATCACTAGAGAGTTAGTCCTGTTAATTGTTTAAAATAATTTAGATAATAAATTTTTCTTAAACGTTCCGAGGTCTCTCTCTCTTCTCTTGTCTCTCAGTTCATGCAAAGTGTTTAATTTAAATTTCCCTGTAGTAAAAAGAACACTCTTCTGATTTAAGAAAGCCCAGTTTCCAGAGATGGGACCCATGCCCCACGTATGGATCATTAATATCTCTGGTCATTAATAAAATTGTCATACCCTTCATTTCCATTACATTAACATATCGCTCTCTATGAGCCCCGGCTAGATGTGCCACTTCTGATAACTGAACTGGGCATGAACTAGTTGAAGGAATGCTGGAGGAGTTTTGTTTTTGTTTTGATCGTAAAAACAATTTCAGGCTCTACTTTTCCCTTTGTTTAGTACTCGTGTTGCTCACTGTTTACATGCTTTTGCCATCCAGCATGGTGGACCCACGTGATTAGGTGACGTCAGTGCAAAGGGTCAATACTGTTCTAGGATCCTCTGGAGGTTTTTTCCTGTTAAAAGGGAGTTTTCCTCTCCACTGTCGCTAAATGCTTGCTTTGTCAGGTTGAGATGTTGGAGGACCCAAAATGCAGAAACCCAGGATGATACGAGGCAGAAGTTGAATAAATAAAATAAATCCTTTATTTTAGGGATGATCGACAACAAAAATTAATCCAAAGAAGGCTTGGAGCCAAAGTTCAAAAATCCAGATGAAGATCTGGGTATCCAAATATTCAAAGGCACGAGAAGACTGAATCCAAACACGAGGGGCGCTAGAAGACATGACAGAATTACAAATAATGGACCGACAAGACTCTGAGACAAGACAGGGCTTAAATACACAGGGAGGATGAGAGGGAGATGAGCTGCAGGTGTGTGGGGTGTGGGAGGAGGACCAGGTGAAGGCAATGACTAATCAGGGGAGAAACTAACTTCACCTAAGAATAAAACCTAATACAAAAGAGCAGGAAACATAACTACAATTCAAAGGGAGGTGGGAGGAAAATAATAAACACTGATGAGAAAAAAACATACTAAATCATGAAAGGCTGTAACTAAAGGAAATGACCTGAGAAACCTAGAGGGCTGGAGATCTAGGGGCAAATGGGGAAAACCAGAAGACACATGAGGAAGACGCAGACATGACACATGAGGGCGCTAGGACACAAAAGGAGCACCTAGAGAGGATGGAGAAACACCAGGAGGCACATGGAGGAAGGGGCAGATGCAGACCATGACATGCTTAGCATTAGGATTGCTGTAAAGACACTGACACGAGTCAGTGACTTGATGCAATTTGCTGGGTTCATTTTATAGGAAACTTTTTTCTTACTGGCTTAATGAACTGACCTGAATTGGAATGTTTACTATGTGAAGTGCCTTGAGACGACTCTTGTCATGATTTAGTGCTATATGAATAAACTTGAATTGAATTGAATTGAAAATACATACATACATACATACATACTTACTTACATGAAACAATTGAAATGTAAATACACAAAATGATTACTACAAATAATCATAAGGCAGCTTAACAAGTCTACAGGTTCTAGACAGTGTACACAAAATTGAAAACATTGATTCATTGATTCACCCAGAATCAATTTTTTAAAATATACTTTGAACAAGTTTTAATAGTCTAGTTCTCTGATATTCACAGGATAAGAGTCTTGTGCTGTTGATACTGTACTCTGACCGAAAGTACTTTTTCTAAAAGGAACAATGCAGTCTCTTAACTCATTCACTGCCAGCCGTTTCCTGATCACTAACGGCCTTCGCTGCCAGCGTTTCTCACCATTTTTACAGTTTTTTTAAGAGTCACAGAATGTTGCGCGCTAGCATGATGTCGATGCCAAACCAACCAAAACAAAGAGGAGACTCACCTCTTACATCAGGAAGAGTCCGCCTATTTCGAGCGTTATCCGTTCTTTCATAATCCGTTGTGGAATTGTGATCGGCAGACGCTTTTCCGGTTCGCGCCTCACTTTTTTTTACAGGAACGGCCCAAAACGATCTCCTAACACATGGATGTGTTGCTTCCTGATCATGTGATCTGTGACGTATGCAGATGAAGATCAGCTTCAGGGCTGAGATGTTTGTTCTCTCAGTGCGGGGGCTCGTTCCGATGCTCACAGTAAAAAAATGCAAATGATGACTTTAGTTGTCATTGGCAGTGAATGGTTGGATCTAAAATGTCGACTTTAGTCGTCAATGGCAGTGAATGAGTTAATGCTGCACCTCTTGTTGGTCAACATGAAATGGTTCTAATGTTTACAAACTGGCTAAGTGGAGCAGATGACAGACTGCGAATAATTTTGTATTACTGACATACATTTGCAAACTGTATGATGTTCTTCCAACCTAATAAGATATGCTGTTGTAGTATTGCGCTGTAGTGAAACTGTAATGTTTTTCCTCCAATAATGTGATTGTTTGTGTATACAGAACAAACAGTGGCATGACTATAACATTTATGTACAGTTTATTTGCTTGCATATATGAACACATATAAAAAATGAATTTCATATATGCTAATCCATAACTTCATAATTTGCCTAGAAATCTTAAACGTGCATTATGTAGAAGAAAAAAGTGTGAAGTAAAAAGACATTCTGTGGTAAAATTTGGCTAGTGCTATCACTTTATGCAACTTTGGAGCTTTTTGCTGGCCGTTGTCAAATTACAATGGTCGGTGCTGCAGTATTAGCTCGCAGGAGACACGGCAACCCCACACTCACTGATGGTAAACAGTAGCTACATCTTTCTTTCTTTGTTTTGAAAGGAGAAAAAGTGACAATCCCCTCAGCCAGCTGGATATGAAATATGTTTCAGCATAACCTTCCTTCCAAAATGACTTTTGGGATTTTCTCACTGTAAAATTCTCACTATATTCTTACATACTGCACCTTTAACCCACCGTAGCAGGAGTAAAAAATATTTTGCTCTGCATGTCGGTCAAGTCACTCTCCATTTGAGCCTCAGCAAGCCCAAACAGTCTTGTGCCATGCCAGTCACAACACTCTATTTGTTTGAAAGGTGGTGGTACTGCAACCGAGTGCATAAACAAAAATGGCGACGACTCATTTGAAATGGTTTTGGCATCAACTTTGGACTATTTAGACTTGAGTTTTTCTTTGAGTCAAGAGCAGATAGAGTATAGGTCCTTTAGCTAGAAAAATTATGTATTTACATCTTCTTCAACAGTGTATGACAGACCACCCCACTGACTTTAATTTGTAGCAGTGATTACGCTACGTTGTCCATTGTCCAGTAGCCTGGGGAGACAGTCTGAATGACAGCTGTAGAGCCCCACAACTGAGCTCTCTCCATGGGTTGTGGCCAGACTATATTTTCACATATAGGAGGGTTTGCCAGGGTAGCAGAAGAACAATTTAATTCCACCCCTTCTCCAAAACAAATATGATTATCCCAAACAATTTTCAGCATATGTATATACATACATATACATATATATACATATATATATATATACATATTCACAAAATGCCCTATAGGTTATAAAATGTAAGTTGCTTTGGATAAAAGCGTCTGCCGAATAAAAAACACAAAACATAAACATATAAATACATATATTTATGCATGTATATGTTTGTGTAAACAGAAAAATATAAACAGTCAAACATATAAATGACCTGCACTTGTGTAGCGGCTTTCATAGTCAGAGGACTCCAAAGAGCTTTACACTCCCGTGTATAATTCATTCATTCATTCACACACTGGTGGGGATGAGCTACATTGACAATGGCCCAGAGGTGAGGCTGCTGAGTACAGGTACCACTGGTCCCTCTGACCACTACTAGTATAGGTAAGATAGGTTAAGTGTCTTGCCCAAGGACACAACAGCAAGATTCTCTGTTCGGATCCAGGATAGAACCTGCAACCTTCCGATTACTGGGCAACCTGCTCTACCTCCTGAGCTACTGCTGCCCATATACCCATATACCATATATCCCCTAACATAGACACACATGCACACACATATATACATCTGTACTTTTGTACACCCACCCAGTGAACCTCCCGTATCATTCTCTTTCACTAAACCTTTATTTGTTTTTTTTGCTACCAAATGGTGTTTGGCTTTAAAGCCATACTATGCAACTTTTTCATATTTTTAGCTAAATATTCTTGAGCCAGAATGTGCTAAAGTGACCCTTTACAGGCTTCATGAAATGTCATGCAGAGCCCCATCGCCCCCTGGGGCCAGAATACCGCATTTGCAACTTCAGACTGGTGGGCCACTTTCTGTTGGACACAAAGAGGTGCTAAAAGTGAGCAAAACTGCCAAGTGTGCCTTTAAATATGATTTTTATTGTTTGCTATTGAACAAAATCTACAAGTTTCATCAGTTTTGTTATTAAAAAAATTGCATGATCTCTTTAACCCACAAAGTAAATTATCCTTATACTGTTTTTTTCTGCAGAATGAATGGAGAATGAATGATAATTGTGTTGTTATTTCCCAAACTTCTGCTTGGAGTTCAAATATGGAGGTATTATTGAATGGTAAATTATACATAGTGTTTTTGTATTACACACACACACACACACACGCACAACTTATGTCTACAAGCTCACATAAAGGTTTTAGACCAAGTGAGTCACTCATTCTTCATCATAAATAAATCACACACTGTGACGCACTTCTACTATGCAGCAAAAACAGCTTCCAAAACACACAAACAAACACACAAAAATGCAAACACACACTGGGGTTACTTCCTTTCATGAACACTAAACTCCGCTCTGTGCTATAGGCAATATATTTTTCCAAGTTTGGCATTATTGTTCCTTAATGAGAACAAAGTGTTTCCCATGTTTTCTTTTAACCCTAGCTCGATTAGTTTATCACCTGAGGTGTTTAAAATGCATCCACGATCACGAAGATTACGTTGAGGTTTAGGTCTGCAACTTGTATGCGTCATGTTAGTAAGCGTAGCAAAAAAGCAGAGTCCCTGGTGCTCCTCAAGAAGACATTTGTCACTTTCCATTTTCAACACCCCTCCATCCTGCTCCCTCTTAGCAGTAAAACAGAGTTCATGTCACCCTGAATTTCCCTCAGGCAGACTGATGGCTACATCCCAGACCCCGTCGCCCACACGCAGTCAGAGAAAAGTGACTGCTCCTTTCATGCCGGCTCAAGTTCCACTCTCCCAACATAGATAGTAGAGCTTTAGGGTCATTCACACATTCCCACTTTATCAATTTCAACACTCCCCTTGTCATTTTCTGTATTTTTGCTGTTTATTTATTTAATTTTTTCACAGTTCCCAACAATACTCAGTCTTGAGTTACATCATCTTTCCTGGTGGCTCACTTCCACCGTGAGGAAGAAGCCTGTGAAATTTCCCACAGGGCGACTCAACACAAGTTTGCTTCTACCGCGAAGGAAATGGACTTGTTTCTGGGGCATTGATTTCCTCGCAGCATAATGGGGAAGGAGACGGTAGCGAGGTGAAGGCTAAGAGCTCATCGGTCGATAACGCATATCCTCATCACAATTCCAGATGCTCCCCGAATAGGCTTCAGTGTCACAAAACGGATGCTAATTCTCGTCAGGTGACAATTATCAAATAGTCTTAAGCAACTAAAAGAAAACGGCAGGGATCATCTGATTCAGGGTTTTGAAACTTACATCACAGGAAATGAGAGGGAAAATGTTACATAAGGCTCTTTAGCAGGAGTAGCAGGACCAAAGAAATCTACAACAGTAATTGTAGTAATTTTATTAACATTATTAGCACCTATTGCTTTTTTGATATGCTTTCAGTAAGGAAGTTCCTCCAAGTAAAAATACAACTATGCTGTTTATTTCATCGTCCACTAATACAGTTTTAATTTGTGGTAAAATCTGGTTTTGGTCAGAGTCGTTGGTAAGGTTTAGAGCTTGGCTTTATTCACTTCTTTCTTTTGTTTCTCTGTTTGTGGCTAGATCGTGGTGTCTTTGTCCAGGCTGTATCATAAATGTTTGCATTTCTTTTGGATTTGCCACTTTTCTTTGTAAAAATGTAGGATTTGTTTTTTGTTTTAGCCAAATTTTAGTTATTGATAAAACCACACATTGTTGGATGGCACAAAACTATCTAGCCATGTTTCTTCACTAAATAAATAAAAATAAAATAAAATAAAATGAGAATTACATTTTTAGGGACAAGAAACATTTGTTCTGATCTATTTGCAATGATCTGGAAATCAAACAAATTTTTCATAATGATGTGTTTACTTAATGATGTCACCCAAGGGGAAGCCTTTTAGTCTGAATTTTGTGAAGCCAACCAGGAAGTACAAAAATTGCAGTTCCTCTCTCATCCTCTAGGGGCTGGCACAAGAAATGAGCAAGTTACATTTGACTCCTATGTTGAAAATGTCAACTTCAAACAGGAATAAACGTGTTTACAGCCTGGTTCAAAAACGTTTTAGATTTAATAGATCTGGATTAGTCATGACAACTCTAAAGGGGTGATTTTTTTGTAACTCTTCTGTTTAGGTGTAATTAAATGCTTGAAATTATGAATAATTTGATTTGATTGACAGGTAGTATGAGTGTCACAGGTAGTGCTAGCTCCTAGCTCCGGAAAAGGCCTCAGCTTCGGCCTCGCGTTGAAAGTGTTTGGCCATTTTGATTCTCTGAACTTATGTTGTGTCCTCTGTGTATTTGTGTTTGGATGTTTTTCAAGGAATTATTGAACAGAGATGGCAAGCTGGGGTACTGATTGACCAGACCATCTAAAAAGTCTCTGCTTCATTTTTATCAGTAACTAAAATTATCTTTCTGTACTTAATTTTGCTGGTTGAATTGGGTGTTATTAATAAAGCTTTACGTTTTCTCTTTTAATTTAAAGGTACAATATGTACAAATTATATCTTGTGGTCAAATTGTGTTACTGCAGCCTACTTTCAAAACAAATGAGTGACTTTCTCACTACTGTTCCGTGACGTGACTAGATGATTGAATGTTGAAGTCTTGTGTGAATTTGGTAACTGGCACCAGAGGAGAATTTGGCCCTTTATTAGAAGACACCAGAGTATTTGTTTATTAATTAATTTATTTATTTATTTATTTATTTATTTATTTATTTATTTATTTATTCATTAACCATGAAGGTCCCATTGAGATTGAAAACCTCATTTTCAAGGGAGTCCTGGCCAAGAGGCAGCAAAGATTACAGTCACAATTTCTCATGTTGATTTAAAAGTTTGAAAATTAACCCAAATATATCAGTTTAATTGATTAATAATTTGTGGTAATTATGTTAAAGTTTTGTTTTAGAGGTCTTAAATTGTATGAAATAAGAATGAAATCCTGTGGTCAAACTTGGGTACTGCAGCCCATGTATCCATACAAATGGCAGTTGCTAGTTAGGGATCAGTGCCAGAAGATTCTAGATGATGAGCAAAGACGAATCTTACACAGTAAGTTGATAAGTAGATAAATACATTTCACTGTATTATGGAGTTGTTGGTAATTGATTTTTTTTAAGCCAACTTTATATTCAAATTCACCATTAGCATTGTTAGCGTAACGTTAGCTTAACATTAGCCTCTAGCTTTCTTTACCCGATATTTGACTAAAACAAAAAAATCTTCCACAAAACTCTGCAGCAGTTTGCTGGCCGGGATCGAATTACAAATGCTGGCGCAGCAGCGTTAGCTCGCATAGGTGCGGCAACTCTGCGGGCTCTCAGACAGGAGTTTTTGAAAAGAGAAGAAAATAGCTTTATGTTTTAAAAAGTGCAAAATGTTAAAACCGTTTTTGTAGAAAAGATTAGGCTTTACTATTTGCAATGAAATTTTGTTCATATTCCAAATAATAGATTTAAATAAGACTGTCTACTGTTTGTTCAATATACTGTCTAGCACACGTCAGTGTCATATGACTGAGGATTTCTTCAGTAAGACTCCTGAAAACATGTAGGAATGTAGCAAGGTTCTGCAAAAACTAAAGTCTCCCTGTCTATAACAAACTTTCCACTTTACTGAAAACAGACCAAAAACTGCAGAAGCATCAGTGAACAGCTTTAGTTCAACCTGAATGGATAGATCAGACTATCTCACTGGCTTAATGGATCCACACGTTCTTTGGAATACAACAATCCTGTCAAATGTTTGAAGAACTGCAGACTGAAAGAACTGTAAAGTAAGGAAGATCTGGATTCTATACCTGTAAGTCACAAAGAACAGCTCAATATGAGAGGAGGAGCCCACTCAGTGCTTTTCTTGGTAATTAGTGTGATCTTGCTCAGTGGTTTGGGCTGCTTGTGTGAGCCTGTGGATGACAGGGGGGACAACGAGAAAGGGAGAAGGCCCAGGCCGCCTCACCTGATCTTTATCATGGTGGATGACCAGGGCTACGGAGACGTTGGTTATCACGGCTCTGACATCAGCACTCCTGCAATTGACCAGCTGGCAGCAGAAGGAGTCAAGCTTGAAAATTATTATGTCCAGCCTATCTGCTCACCATCTCGTAGTCAGCTCATGACTGGACGGTGAGTTTACCATCTCTTATTATCTGAGATAATTTGATGGGTTGTTTGCTAAAGCTTTGATAACAAATCTGGAAAGCAAATTAGCTTAAAATATTTTTTCATGCCTCTTAAATATGTAATAACATAGTAAAGCTATAAATATATTGTGGAGATTTAAAAAGATTAATAAAGTGGTTCTCTCGCATTTGTCTAAAATCCTTCGCCGATAGTTGCTGCTCCAGCATTTGTAATTGAATATTGACTGGGAAAGAACAGTAGAAGGCGCAGCAAAGAAGTCCTTTTTTTAACCCAAAGAAACCACAGCATTTTTGCTTTTTAACTCTAATATCAGGTAAAGAAAGCTAGAAGCTAATGATGAGTTAACACTGCTAATGGTGAATTAGAAAATTTTTTGTTGGCTTTAAAAAAAGTACATCAATTGCCAACAACTCCATATGACAGTGAAATTTATTTATTTGTTCATCAACCTACTGTGTATGACTCATCTTGGCTCGTCATCTAGAATTCTCTGATTCCTAACTGGCAACTGCCATTTGTTTTAATACATGGACTGCAGTACTCAAATTTTGACCACAGAATGTGATTCTTACTTCATGCACCCTTAATTTAAAACCTCTAAACCTCTAGTTTTTTACTTTGACATTTTCAGACTTTAAAATCAATGTGAGGCATGCTTAGGTGTTTTCTAACAAAGTGTCCAATCCTCCTGTGGTGCCAGTTACCAAATTCACACTGGACTTCAACATTCAATCATCCGGCCACGTCAGCCTCTTTGCCTGCCCCCAGATGTTACCACTCTACCTCAACATCTGGTTGAAGCTGGATACGAGACACACATGGTGGGAAAATGGCACCTAGGATTCTGCAGACTGAGCTGCTTGCCAACCGGACGTGGATTTCAGAGTTTTCTGGGGACTCTGACAGGAAGTGGAGACCACTTCTCCTATCAGAGCTGTGACGGGGCTGAAGCTTGTGGATTCAACCTGCATGACGGGGACAAACCTGCCTGGGAGATGAAGGGGAACTACTCCACTCTGCTTTACATTGAGAGGTGAGAGTTAACACATTCATCCATTTAGAAAGAAACAAATCTTTAAATCTTCCTCTTGTTGTGACAGAGTGAAGCAAATCCTGAGGAACCATGACCCCAATACACCTCTGTTCTTCTACCTGTCCCTTCAGGCGGCACACACACCCCTACAGGTACCTGATCATTTTCTGCATCGCTATGATTCCCAGAGTAATCACCACAGGCGCCATTATGCGGCCATGGTAAGCTGTCTGGATGAAGGGGTTGCACAAGTCGTCGAAGAACTGAAGAGCACCGGGCTCTATCAGAACTCAGTACTGATCTACTCATCTGATAATGGTGGGCAGCCACTCTCAGGAGGAAGCAACTGGCCTTTAAGAGGAGGCAAAGGGACCTACTGGGAAGGAGGTGTCCGAGCAGTCGGGTTTGTCCATAGTCCACTTCTGAAGAGGAAAGGTGTTGTAAGCAGAGCACTTATCCACGTCTCTGACTGGTATCCCACGTTGCTTGGACTTGCTGGGGCCCTGCAGCCTAACCACAGCCTGGATGGTCATAACGTCTGGGGTAGTATCAGCGAGGGCCTACCCAGTCCTCGCTCTGAAATCCTCTTCAACATCGACCCTGTGTCCAGGAAACCCGGAGAGTCATACGACAAGGCATTATTCCACAATGGCTTTGGGATCTGGGACACAGCTATGAGAGCCGCATTGAGAGTTGGTGACTGGAAGTTGTTGACAGGAAATGTGGGTGACGGGGACTGGATCCCGCCGCAGGCCCTTCCAGATGGTCCGGAACGGTGGCAGAAACTCGAGAAGCGTCGCACTGAGCTGGGAAAGTCCGTGTGGCTGTTTAATATCAGCGCTGACCCATATGAGAGGTCAGACCTCGCGGAGGCTCGGCCAGAGGTGGTGAAACATCTGCTCACTAGACTGGCGCAATACAACCAGACTGCTGTAATGGCCAGAAACCCACCAGACGATCCCATGGCGGACCCAGAACTACATGGAGGGGTGTGGGGCCCCTGGCTGGGTCAAGAGGGGCCGAAGGAAGACAAGGATGGTGATGATAGTAGGAAAGAGATGCTGAAGATGAAACATTGCAGATTATGCAAATTAAAAGCCCTTTTCAAGAAGGTGGGGGCACGCCTGCAAAGGAACACCATATTTTAGATTTCTGTTCTTGTAATATTTAGTTTAGTTGTTTTTGTTTTCTTGTTGTGTTTATTTGTGGTGTTTAAAAGTTGGAAGTTTATTAATTTTCCTTCTTTTCAGTTATACAGAAATAGTCATTTCAGGGAAGGCCAATGTTTTAGTGAGCTACATGTTAGACAATGCAGACCATGATCTAGAAGAAAAAAAGTCACATGATCAAGATAGACCCACAATTGTAAAGTGAAGGTCTGCAGATAAACAGGCAGCCAGATAAATGAGCCCACTTGGCTTTGTGTCTGCCTGAGTAAGATGACTCACCCATGTCCTGCGGGCAGACTGCAGCACAGACACTGTGGACCATAGCTGGACCGAGCAAGGAGCAACGTGTGCGTCACTGTGCATTTATTTCTGTTTAGTGGGAACGGCTAGATTAGTGCAGATAGGTCAGAGATGGTACACGTGGAAGCAAGGCCAGAAGTGACCTCGGTGTTTCATCTCTTTATCATGCAAGAGGACTCTTTGAGGATGACACGAAGACCAGAGGCGAATATCAAATGTCAGCTTGTTTCTTATTTTCCTTCTTTTTTAAATTTTTTTCTTAAGTGTCGGACATCGAAATCATTGCTTTATTTCCCAAAGAACGTCCATAGAAAGAAAATGGTACAAGTGTTTGATAAAATCCTTAGTTTTTACAGGTCAGTGATGCTCTGATAGTTTCATTATAATTTCCAAAATAAGTGTGTTAAATTATTACAATTTCTTCTTCACAATCTGTTCCAAGACCCTCAGTGAGTTATTGAAAAACACTGAATACGACAGTTTGACACACACTGTTTTAGCCCCAGCAAGGTGATTACCACAGTTATGTGCTGAAACTTGTCTCAGATCAGCTGAAGGATGATTCGTCTCTCAGATCTCGGCCGAATGGGATTTTTCTGTTTATTAAACAGAATATTTAAACGTGTAGTTTTTACCTCTAATCTCTGCAAATAATGTTGTTGAAAATGAATAAAATGATGTCCAGTCATTGAAAATTATTGGCGGCTTTGCAACCCTATAAAGATGGACCATAAAAGTCTCTGGACATTATTAGACGCCATGTTTTACCCAAGCCGACTCGGGGTCCTGTGCCTTCTGATGACGTCACACCACATTTGTAAGTTAGTCACACCAAGGTCGCATGCTTTCTGCTCCACAGGTAACACTTACTGTAATGTTTTTAAACTAGCTACAGTCATGACGATATGGTATACAACTACCCTGAAATGTATGTACTGCCCCCTAGTGCCAGGACACTACACACTGCAACTTTGAACATCCCTCACTTTTTTTTTTCAATAAATTTGTTGTGGTCTCTAGTATAAATGAATGCCTTGTGTCGTTTTCTGTGGGATAAATGCTCTGGCGCTCCTTTTTTAGGGGTTTGAAGATTTTAGTTGGGAGGGTGTCAGGATTTTGAGTCTTATTCATTATTCATGACACACAGACATAATGCCTCTGATTGGCCAATAGCAACGCTACTCTTCTGCTGCTTTTGTTTACTTGTCTTTCCTGTGTAAAAAAATGCAATGTTGATGTTTTTTTCCAGAGCAAACTAGAAGGTTGCAGCCGTTTCTATGTTCAAGCGCTGGGGTGGGGTTGGAGGCAGGTCTGTCGACAGTCACCTAGCAAGCTAGTTCAGCAGCCAGGCCACGAGGAAACGTCCACCACTGTTGTGGAGTTGCTAATCGTTGGCTTCTACTAGCCAAGACAAGCTCTGCTCTCATCCTCCCATGGGCGGTCACAATCCAATGTAGGCGGGGCCATGAATCCAAATTTTTCTCTGTGACGAAGAAGAAGCTTTTTTCTGTTTGAAGACAACTTTCATGTACAGCATGCATACTCAGAAAGGCTGAGATCATAAGATCAACTTTTATAAGCAGTGAACGCACCCTTTAAAGAAATTACTTTCAGCTCATGTTAAGTTTTAGTACTTTTGATTTATTTTTTTATTACCTGATAATTATTTCCTTGCCATGCGAAAATTGGGCTGGGAACAAGTAAAGTAGTTGCAAAAAATGCTTATACCAATGGTAAACCACATTGCATGTATTGTGTTTAATCTATTGATGTACTGCAAATAAAATGCTTAGAAACTTGTCATCATTTCAATTATTTCTCTCTCATTGTTTGAAATGATTTAGTGTTTGTTGTGTATATTTCTTAGAGGGATACTTAGCAAATTGTTCATATTTTTTAATTATTTTCTTGAGCCAGTTGGTGCTAAAATTACCCTTTACATGATTAATGAAAGGCCAACCCACTCATGGCCAGAATATTCCACTTGCAACTTCATACTGGCAGCCGCTCTGTTGGGAAACTGAGCTGACATACTTGGCACTGCAGTCTGCTTCCAGCACATTTCCTGCAAGTTTTAGATCATGAACTCAGCTGATTTCATTTAGTAATGATTCACTCCTGTAGACACTAATGAAGGCTGTTAGATTAAGCTGATTAAGGAGGTTTTGCTTTCTGTTCTACAAACAGACACTAGGGGGTGCTGAAAGCAAGCCAACACTGCCTAGTTCCCCTTTAAATAATAAATGAGAATGAAATTAATAATAAAAATCGGAATAATATCTTTTAAAAATATTTTTAAAAGCAAAATAGAAGCCAAACAGAAATGGTTGAAAATTAGAATCCTCCTAAAGCAGCATTTGGTTGTCTGTTGTTCAGAGTTGAGGACATTTTAGCTAAATAACAATGTTAGCACAGTAAACTTAATGCAAAAAGCCAGTCTGTGTTATATTATCTCTTTAAACCTAATGTGAAAGTTGCTTGGAGTGTAAAATGCAACAGACCTGTTCATCAGCTTGCTTTTGTAAGAACAGCTGCTGACGTACTAGATCTGAGAGGAACAGTCATCCAAATGAGCACCGTTCACCTGGATGCAACTCTGGACAAATGGACTCTGAGTGTCTGATTCTGTGTGATGTATCAGTGTGTTGGTGCAGGCAGCTGTGACGCTAAGCGATGGGAGCAGATTAGATAGGACTATGTTGGTCTACACAGTAAAGCACTCCAGTGCTGTTAGCGTGTAGAAGCTCACTCCTTGACCCTAACCTTTGGAGTGTTTCTGGAGGGGAATGTCAGTAACAACCCTCACACAGCAGCAAAAAGTCTGCGGATTTCTCCCCGGTGGTTTGGTGATGAATATTTAGCTGTCCTGCTCCACCATTGTTTTCCCCCTCCGGTTAGCGCACACATTCTCCCTCCCGTCTCCTCGTTGTGTCCCTCAGCTCCTTGCTCATTCTCTCTGCAAACCACCCTCCTCGTTTTTCTCACTTTGCCCTGCATCCTACTCACTTGTTAGAAGCTCATTTAGGAGCTCAAATTGAAGCTGTGTGGAGGAGGGAGGAAAGAGATCCTCGGGAGGAGGAGGAGGAGGAGGGGGGTGCTGTCACATCTTCAGGATCTTGTAAGAAAAGATTAAAGTCTGAGTTTGAGAGGTGCATTGCATCTAAAAAAATTGCTTAATATAATGGATGCATGAATACTGGATGTTTGCGATTCTGAGATCTTCTCAAACACAACGTAGTTCTACCTAATGGCTTAATTATTAAAAACAGATTATGCATTTTTAGAGAAGTGCATTTAAAAAGGGTCAAACTGAGAAGAAATTTATTTTTTCCTCCAAATAGAAACATTTGGTTGTTATGTGAGCTTATTGTATTTTGCCAACACATCCTCACTCCCAGCGCATCAAAAACAAACGCTTAGTCAGCCACCCTCCGCTTCAGACCCCTGACGCCAATAGTGCCCTTTGTCGTCACTTATGTACGAAAAGGGTTTTTTCCCATTTCTGACTGCAGATCCCAATTAGCGTAAAACTGACGCGATGGGATGTCCGCAGCCGGGGCACCAAACAAGCTCATTGTACCTCACCCTAACCTTATTCTCTTGTTATTTAACCTTCCCCTCACCCCCATCCTAACCTTAACCATCCTGCTAGCTAACACGTTAGTGATGTGCCGGTCGCTCTAAAAGCCGGCTCTATGAAGTGAACGGCGGGAGTCGCCTTGTCATTGGTCAGGTTTGGACCGAGCCAATGCGAGGGGGAGGTTTCAACTGCCAAGGTGGAGGTTAGAAGTAGAGGGTATTCTTAACCTCGCCAGATGGTATGTTCTAACGTTCCCCTTGGGCGGCAAATATGAAAATTCACAGTCAGAATGCATTGAAAACAAACGCTTGATCACAGTCAGATTAACGTTTTAGGTAGCGAGAGGGTTAAGGTTAGGGTGAGGGAGAGGGGAAGGTTATAAATAGTGAAACGTTAAGGTTTAGGTGCGGTTAAATGAGCTGGTTCGGTGCCACATCAGCAGACATCCCTGACATCGTCAGTTTTACGCTGCATTGGGATCTGCAGTCAGAAACGGGGAAAACCCCTTTTCGTACATAAGTGACGAAAAAGGGTACTTTTGGCGTCAGGGATCTGACACGGAGAGTGGCTGACCAAGCGTTTGTTTTTGACGTGCTGGGAGTGATTTTGCAGCTGCAGAAAAACAAAACCTAATTTATTTACAGTGATTACTTTAGTTATGAAGCATGCATTAAAGCTAGTTAATGATTTGGTTTTAATGGTTACACCATGTACAATGAATGTGAGATCAGGTAAATGACTAGATTATAGAATTACAGTTTAACTTTTAAAACTCCAGGATCTACAGGTTTGTGTTGGCATTTCCATCACCCCTTTAAGACTGGGTTGTCCTCTCAGTCTGTTTTTGTTATTGCCATTCTTCTTTATTACGTGTTGTTCATTAGGCTGGCATTTTCTGCAGAATCTAAATAAATCCCTAAAAACTTTTATTTTTATAATGTCATGCATAAATAACTGAAGCTAAAGGCCCATTTTTGATCATCAAATCTCAAAACATTTTTTTCTTCTTCTGGGACACTGGCGAGGACAATCAGTGGATGCCCACACATCTGAGTCCCTGTTGGCTGGCAGAAATAAGGCGCTGTCAGAGGATATACATGTAGGAGGTGTCATGCCAACACACACACACACACACACACACACACACACACACACACACACACACACACACACACACACACACACACACACACTCATGTGGGAGGCAGCGTTCAAAGTCATTTAAGCTTAAATCTCATTACTGAAATCACAAAGTTAAACACAATTATATCACAACTGTGTTCCAAGTGTGTTTGTTCCATTTAATGAACTAATGTTGATGAAAGTAACCTCAGTCCCTTCTAGGCACTCGTTCAGAGTGAGAGAGGTGTCACGACTTGCATGCGACACTCAGAAAAGAATTCCTGGCACCGTACCCTGCCTCCCATGAAGCACTCGAGTCGCCCCGATGTGCTCTTTAAATCTTACTGGGGACATTGTGACGATCTGGTAACTACAAAGAAAAGGGGGTGGATTTACTATAGTGCACCGTCTATGACAGAACGATGCCGAGGAAGCTGTAAAGGTTGAAAGATTAACTGACTGGTTGTCAGAGAGCAAATGCAGCTCGCCAGCAGACAGGAAGGCTCGACTCCAGGGTGTTTGTCAACACATAAATGCCTAAAAAGAAGGCTTGTGGTGTTACAGCATGAGGGAGGAGAGATACACACAGCAGCTATGAGCCAATTTGAAAACATTCTTGTTGAATGAGTCACTTGCCTTTGGCCCTTGGAGCTCCACAACAGGGTTTACAGCGCATGGACTGTAAGGCGGTTTGTTGGAGCCTAGAGAAAACCTGTAAGAACTTAAACGCCTCATCCTGTCATGTTGCTCAAAGGACTTCAAGACTGTAGTAATATGTAGAGAAAAATAAAAGAAAACCTGTTTTTCTAAAGTTACAAACTTAACTAAAATCATGAAAACTAAAGAGAATCTGTTTGTTTTATGTTTGAAAAGTTGATTTGGATTCATTCTGAGATAATTATTAGGTCTTGATTCATAAAATCTTACGAAACCCCACCCCTAAATGAAATATAGTCTGTTGCCATATTTCTCAGAGTTAGATAAATGGGAAAAAAGCATTTTGTGACCAGACCAGTCATTCTCCTGTTTGGGCAGAATTCCATTAGCTTTAGCTTAGCATAAACAAGTGTAAGTGAATGGTAACAGCTAGCCTTTCGTGGGAAAAAGTCATGAAAAGTGCTCAAGAATGATCTGAATTCTTGGATGACCTCAATAGTCACATTGACCATGAAGAAAAATTGTACGTAAACATTGCATACGCTTTACCATAAACCTAATGACAGTAAACGGCGAGTTTTAGAACCACTGCGTCATGTTGTTGCACCTCGCAGCAGCAGTTTTTTTCAGCAGTTTTTTGTTATGTAGTCCCACGTCTAAATCATCTCCTATAATTCCCTCATCATGCTCATTTTTTTCATTAGCAGTAAATATGATAAGGTCACCAAAAAAATTGGGATTTTTATTAAGTAATTTTAGTGGCTTTTTCACACTAAATGCTAGTGGTTACAATTCATACTAAACTCAAGCTAACAGAATACAGCCAGATTAGGAGAATGACTGGGCTGGTTAAAAAATGCTTTTCCCCGCGTATCTAACTCAGGGGAAAATGCCACCAGACTAAATTTCACTCAGGGGTGGAGCACACTTGGTAGTTTTGCTTGCTTTCAGCACCCCATGAAATTCTGCTTTTGCACACGGCATAGAAGGCAGAAGTCACTTGTTGCGGGGAAATTGAAAATTTTAATTAATTATATTTTTCTTAAAACCAAAAGTTATTTTAAGGTGTGTGTCACCTCTTTTTCGTGTTAAAAGTTACGTTTCAGTCAGAGAGTACTTTGCAAAGGTGACAAGTATCAAAGTACAAATATTTTGTTATTTTACTTAACTCATTCACTCCCAGCTGTTTCTGATCAGAAAACCCCCGACTGCCAACGTTTTTCAGCATTCTTTGGTACGTTCTTGCTGTGTCTGATTTCTAATTCCATTTTTGGTTCTTTTTTAAAACACAGTTTTAAAAAAGAACCAAAAATGGAAATTGTCAGCATTTTTACTGTTTTTTGAAGAGTCACAGAACATTGTGCTCTATGACCATGCTGTAGTGAAATATAGATTGTGTATTTAGACACTGTAAACACAAAAACTACTAAAAGAAAGAATGCACTCACTTATTACATCAGCAAAAATCTGTTTGCTTTTAACCTTTTCTATTCTTTCACAGTTTGTTGTTGAAGTATGAGCTACAGAAGCGTTGCCGGTTAGCACCTCGCTTTATTCACAACAGCGTCCCAAAACACTCATAATTCATGGATGACCACCTGACATGTGACACAGAACGATGGAAATGAGCATTAGAGCCGTGACGTTTACTCTCGAGGTGCGGGAGCTCCTTTCCACGCCCGCCCCATTAAGAAACGCAGTAGACTACTTTAGTCGTGAATGGCAGCGATTGAGTTAAGTAGGAATTTGTGGTATATATACTTCACTAGAGTAATTATCTATTAGATGATGCATTTTACTTCTGCTCCTTTCATTTTATAAATGGCCTCCTTTCGGCTTTTTATTGTAAAAACAACACAAAGTCAATATTGTATCCATATAAATGACACCATCCACATAGAGTCAATTTGAATGAGGTTGGATAATAATTTTAAACATCTACCGTTCTGACACCCTATTGGTTTGTTCTCAATCCATTGCTCACTGGGCACGACAGAAGCTATGTTACAGTCCAGCCAGGACATTTAATCATTCCTTTTTGACAGAACTAATGGACACTGTAGAGAGAACATATCCAAGCATTATTATTACCGAGCTTAGAAATGTTTTTATTCAGTTTTATCGCCTGCTGCTTTCACGGGTTCTTGCTGCTGCAATAAAGAGTGTCGATAACAAGTTTGCCTTTTAAACCTTAACCCTTTGCTGCATGAATTATGAAATCTTCAACCATGATTTTTAAAAAAAAAATTTTCATTCATCTTTAGGTGTGAATGAAACAAATTTCAACAAATATTTTGTGTAACATTTTGTTAATTTACAAATAATTTATTATATGTCCACCTCAGTGGACAGCGTGCATTCTGAACATGAAATATGGTGGCTTGGCTTACTGAAGTCCAAATGGAGGGGCTCACATGCAATAGTCTTCAACAGCTGTGCTTTATAGCAAAAATAAATAAATAACAATTTTGAGTACCTGTCCACTGTAGTGACCATTATGCATCAAAGGGCTAGCATCTACACCTCTATCTGAGTCATGTGAATACTTTTGATACCTCTGTTTGATACAAAGAAAAAAAGGGGTGTTGCAAACTTCACATTTAAGACTCACGAGCATAAAAATACCGTGATGTAAACTCCATCGCTACCACCCACCCTTCAGCCTGCCACTGCACCGTTCATCCAGGACTCGTCTAACGTGCACATAACAGAGAAACACAGCCATTCAGCAATTAACACAACAGTACCTCTGCACCCCCCACTAATTAGGCTTTCATATCAGAGCGGCTCACTGTAATTATGGCACAAACTGGTCGCACTGCTCCTGTATTTGCTCCAAACACTCATTAATCGCTGGCAATGCTCTCCAAATGTTCGGTTCAGGGTTGAGGCAGGAGAAAAAGCGGGAGGAAGAGGAGGCATGTGTTTCAGTGTCTTAATCTTTCATTGTTCAGAGATTTCTATTCATTTATAAGAATATTTATATACATTATGATTTCATAATAGACGCTGTAGTTAATACAATTTTTGTATACTTATTTATCTGATCAAACATTGCACAGTTCACAGTTGTCCATGATATAGGTCCAGAAGATGACAACAAAAAAAGGATTTACTGCTTAAAATTAGGATATAATTAAAAAGTACAAAGAACCTTCTTGTGCTGCTTGATTGGCTTCACTTCATGTCATTTTACATCTAAATCCAAACCTGTAATCAAATCTATTTTACAACATATGTCCCTGTATGTGAGTGTACATCTGAACATTGTTGTCTGTTAAATTGGGTAACAAAATATGTTTTAATCAGCAACGTGAACATTTTTAAGGATTTCTGTCACGTCAATAGAACAACAGATCAAGCATAAATATCACATATATTGTTGGAAATGATAAGCAAGACTTGTGTTTTCCTTCTCTTGTGGGGCCTCTTCACTCTGCATGTTCTCACACGTTCTGTTGCAACCTGCTGCTTCTAGAGGAGGTTGCAGATTGTGTTGGATTTGGAGCCACCTGGAAAAAAAAATCAAATCTTGATCAGGCAGCCGTTTTAAACATGTGACACAAGTGTGGATCTATCAGCGAGTGAAACTGACCAATAATTCAATAATTATTTAGTTTTTTTTAATAGAAAATTTCTGTAAATTTGAAAACAAATTAACTAACAAAGAAAACAGTGTTTGCACAAACCTCTATAGCAAGGGCGGTTCTGGGGGGGGGGGGGGGGGGGGGGGGGGGTCCAGAACCAGTGCTACCCTAATAGCAAGCTTGGTCCCCCACTTTGGCCCCCCTGCTGAAGACAGACCCTAAGCATTAATAAGTACTGATTTCTTGTGATCATTTTGCCTAATGGTACATGGTAAATGGCCTGTATTTGATATAGCACCTTCTAGAGTCCTGGAACCCCCCAAGGCGCTTTACAACACAATCAGTCATTCACCCATTCACACACACATTCACACACTGGTGGGGATGAGCTACGATGTAGCCACAGCTGCCCTGGGGCGCACTGACAGAGGCGAGGCTGCTGAGCACTGGCGCCACCTGTCCCTCCGACCACCACCAGCAGGCAACGTGGGTTAAGTGTCTTGCCCAAGGACACAACGACAGTGACAATGTAAAGTAAAATGTGAAGACAAAGCATGGGAATGCATTTATCTGAATTGAAAAGAAATGCTTGAACAAAAATCTTCATGTTGCCACAGCGATAAATAACAATTTCGTTTTAGCAAAATAAAAAAGCTGTTCTACCTAAAGTGACTGTAACAGAATAGCTGTAATTTTTTTTATCAATCATTAAAAATTGAAATACTTTTACTAATCTTTTTTTAATGTCTTCTTACAAACCTGCCTCTCTAATAGAGCAGCTCGCCCCAGCTTGCCCCCCCCCCCCCCCCCCCCCCCCCCCCAGAACCTCCCCTGCTCCACAGCACCAAACAAAACTCATTTAGACTTTGGAGACACTTTGACTGAATGTTTAACAACGTTATATTAATATCTTCGTAAGATATTCATAACAGGTCAGATCTTTTACAACATAGCGGGCCATTTGATTTAATTTCCTGTCTCCTGTCAGCGCTGCAGTTCGATGGTTACAAACCGCAAATCTGCAGCTATTGATTTAGTTCTGATCGCATTCACCTCCATGTGAGAAATTGTTTTTGTGGCAAGGCAGAACATAATAGAATAGTGCAAAATATAAACACAATAAAAGCTAACTTTGAGACATAAAAATACAGTGACATGAGGAATGAGGTGAGGCAGTTTTCTGGGAATACTGCAGAAGAGAGGCCGAATTTATCGTTATTTTTAAAGCTAGAGTCATGAAAAAGTAAGAAAAGTGCAGGAATGGAAAGTGATGATTATGTTATTCTAAACAGAGCGTTGTCAGCACAGGAAGCCTGCACACACAGACAGGGATTTTAGGGTGAATAGTGTAACCTATTTTCATGTCTAGAATTACTGTTTGGATCATATAATGCTCATTTATTGGGTTGTCCAATTTAGGGCATCAAAGCCATACATTTGTGTTGTGCTCGAACCTTCTCAGTGGCCTATGGTAGAGTGCCTGACCTGCTGGGGGATTGAGGTTTAAATCCTGGTCGGGTATTACCAAAGACTTTAACAATGGGACCCAACGCCTCCCTGCTTGACACTCAGCTTTAAAGAAGTGGATTTGGGGGTTAAACCACAAAATAGTGCCAGAGCGCGGCCACAGCTGCAGCTCACCCTGTCAGATGTGGAGATGAATTTCACCAGTGTGTGATGTGATGACTGATGCAGTAATTACAGCATTTGGTGGATGCATATTTCCTGTTCTGGTTTCAGTTTTACCTTTAATTATGCTAATTGACAATGGTAAGTGAACATAATAAAAAGAACCTCAGTTCCTCTTTTCACTACAACGCCATAAAAGATCTTGGGCCACTCATATCTCCAACCACTGCCGCCACAGCTTCAGAGAGAACACAAAGAGGTCTCACTCTGCTGATATTTCTGGATTGAATAACAAACAAGCGGTCAGTTTTCCACTCAAATTTTGTGCATAAAAGAAACTGCTAGATTTCACACGTAATTGTCCTTTATGAGTAATATAAGTTCACTTTTATTGTCTATAGGTTAATATGCGTAATTTTCTTTTGCAACCACTGGGAAATGTTGATCTGAGGGGAGAAAAAAAAGTAATGAAAGATTTATTTCCTGTCACTTTGAAATGTGTTTTTGTGTAAAATATATATTTACTCTCCCTCCCATCATCAGAGAGCTTTCTGAAAAACCTCTGTTTGGAGAAATGGCATTTATCTTATGTCCTTCAGGATTGATAAGCTAACAGCTAGTCCAAGCACATCCGAGACCAGAGATCTGATGAATTAAGCATTAAAACTTGTCACATGTGTAACACTTCATGCGAGGGTTGAGTTCGTGAATGCAAATTTACAGTGTGATGCAGATCTGTGTGGCTTGTTTCAGAGATGGGAATTTTGGCATCAACAAGTCATCTCCATGCTTGTTTTTTTTCTGCTCAGCAACTAAAAAGTTCATTCACTAAACCACCTGGTTTAGTTGCTGAGTTGAAGAAGAACACAACATGGAGATGATTTGTTGACGCCACAATTCCCCATCTCTGGCTTGTTTTGACCTGAGCGTTTCCCCCCCATCTTTTCTTTTTCATTTTCTTTCGACGCCTAATGCAGGAAATAAAGACATAAGACCGTTTTCACATTCAGTCTGCATATGACACTGAGAGTGATTAATCACATTTCAATAATAACAAATAAAAAAGCATTTAGCTCTTTTAAGTCTATAATCAACACAAAACATGTTTGTGAAGCTCTTTGCACAAAATTTGTCTCACATGGAGCAGTTTCAGCATTTTTCTTGACATTTTTAGTACCTTCCAGAATGAGCCATTTCAGGGCTATGTCACTTTAAGAAAAACAGGCTGACCACACACATCCATTCCCTGATTGACTTCTTTGAAGGGAGGATGCGGCTTGAAAAACACATGGTTGGAGGGTAGGGAGGGATGGTGGTGGTTAAAGGGGTTTTCAGTCCTAGCTCCCTAATATTGGGGAGTGAGGTGGACGTGGGGTCCAACATCCAAGGGTGCGAGGTCTGTCATATCCGTAAAGCCTGGTTTATACGTCTCCGCCATTGTCCATCGTCGCAAGGGCTCTCCAACAGGCTCGCAAGGATGAATGGAGTAGAGCTCACTTTTCTAACTATCCGTCAAAAGCGACGTAGACCACAAACCTGTTAATGGTCAGGACACCACTTCCTTTAACTTCGTAAACAGCACCCCATTTCCACCTGAAGGAAATGAAACGAAAGTCAAACACATCTAGCGACAGACACGGAGCAGATTGAAAAACTTCTCGTGGAAAAAGTCCAACGATATAAAGATTAAAGTCTCTTTTTGGAGTATTTCTCTTATCCGATGGCACCATCTAGTGGCTGACAAACATATCACAAAAAAGTCTGTTGCTCAGTTTTTTTTTAAGATGGCGTCTTCACGATTCTTGTTTATAAATGCACTTCTGTAGGCGACAAACTGAGCGAAAACATGCTGTTTTACAAGTATTGTTCTCATGTCATGTTGTGTTTTCATATATTTATATTTTAAAGACTTTCTTGTCTGTGAAAAGTGCATCCACTCAGCATCAGCCGAGGCATTCCTTAAATATGAAGCATCTAAGCAGTAGTCTAATGCTGTTGGTTAATTCTGGTCGGTGCTCAGTTTCCTATTGCACGGAGTTCTGTGGGGCCGGGGGCCTGCTTAGCAAAAAAAAAAAAAGACGTATGACTGGAAAAGACTGGTGACATTGAGGGAAAAAAATATAACTTGTGGCCACGAGATACTTAATGCGTGGGAACGAGTTGTTAACTCGTTGCACGACTTATTAATGCATTCCCACGAGTTATTAATACATGGCCACGCGATACTTAATGTATTGCGTGGCCATGTATTAATATCTCGTGAGAACGACTTAACAATTTGTTCCCACTCATTAAGTATCTTTTGGCCACGCATCAATATCCGTGGCCACAAGTTACTTTTTTCTCTCAGTGTCACCAGACGGGCACCGTGCATTATATAACAGTACATTATAAGATAATCACTTTTACGGATTTCTGAAAAACCATGCCTAATTTCTGAAAGTAGAAAACTCCGGAAAGCCACTTTAAGACTCTCGTGACTGAGGGTGTACAAAGATGCACAGCAAACTTTTTATTCATGTCAGGAAATTTGAGTTTAGAGATGGTGTCTTCATAGAAAACTGGAGGACAAAATTGTGTGTGTTCAAAAGTCTCTGAAATACATATACACACTAGACACGTGACTGCAATAATGGCAGGATGCGCCAGAAAAGTGCAATGCCCTCTGCTGTCCTCGTGGAGAAATTCTTCACAACACACACCAACGGAATAGTGATGTGTCGGTCGCAAACGAACCGGGTCTAAGAGCCGGCTCTTTGAAGTGAACGACGGGAACCGGCTCTTCATTGGGAGCCGTCCCCCCCCCCCCGCTTTGGTGAAAGCTACAGGCGATTGGTCAACATGTGTAACTGTGTGTCCAGACTGTCCACACACAGAGCAGTAGGGGCGGGGAAGAGGGAGGATCAGACTCAGACACACAGCAGAGCACATGCGGGTGGAGGGAGACGAGAGGGATTGAGGAGGAGGAAAAAGGCGAGCGAGAGGGAGGAGAGTGCGACAAAGACGGTGAGAAAATGAGCGCCAGCAGTCGGAAAGTGGAGATTTCTTAAAGTGTTCAGTTATTAAATCCATAGAAATGATAAACATTTGATATATTGCTTTTTTTTACATTAGTAAATTATTTTACATATGTTTAGCATTATTTTGGTTATAAATGCACTCTACGCAACAGAAAATCTGAGGAGCCACTTGGGAGCCGAAAGAGCCCGCTCTTTTTGGTGAGCTGAGCCAAAAGAACTGGCTCTCTAAAAAGAGCCGGAATTCCCATCACTACGACGGAGAAGTATAAATGGGAAACTTTTCCATCAATACGTGCGCATTTGAGCGAAAAGTTGCTGACGGCATATCTTGCTAACCTCAGCAAAGACAAAATTATGGGGACCCCTGCAATGTTGTAGGGACCCCAATTGGGGGTGCAGAAGACAAAATACCTTGCTCAACTCTCCCATACTTCAAACCTTCCGTGAGGAGCCTGGATATCTGGGAGGCTCAGTCGACAGGTGAGGGGTGGCTCCTTGCTAATTTTCCTTATTATGACATCACAAAAAGGAGCTTTTCCTGATTTCAGGCATGCACTTCCTAAAACTAAACACTGACAAAAATCGGATGGCCTGTTTTAATTCGTTTGGAGGGCTTGCAGAGGCAGTAGAGTCCACATTGAAGCACAACATGATGCAAAAAATGTAATTTAGCCCAAGATGTCCTCCTTTAATAATGGGCTCATATTTCAGCCTGCTTTCTGCCGTCCAGAGTGAGTCATCTTCTTCATAGAGGATCTCCGTTACTACAGCTCCCCCTGCGTCTGCTCCCTCCTCATCCTCCTCCTCCTACTCCACGCTCCTCTCTCTCTCTCTGAGCTCGAGCCGTTGAAACGTGCGCGAGGCGACTGGCACTTAAGCGCTAGGCGGTTCCCCCCTCTCCCCTTCACTTCAGTCAACATGGCCACACTTGTAACCTCGACCAGGTTCACAGACGAGTACCAGCTGTACGAGGAACTCGGAAAGTAAGCGACCGCCAACACACACCAGTATCTCCACCGCCGCTGGTTCTCTTCTTGCATTCAGCTTGTGTGTGTGTGTGTGTGTGTGCGTGTGTGTGTGTGCGTGTGTGTGTGTGCACGTGTGTCCGTGTGTGTTTATGCGCACGTTTTCCCTCCTCAGCTGCTACATCTTGATTCCATTGTGTGCGTGTATTTCAAGTGTTGGCAAGCCTGGAGTGGAGCTGTCAATTAAGCGAGCTGTTGTGCAGGCAAATAGGCTGCTCGGGTAGTGCTTCGTTCGTGCTGATTTGTGCAGGTAAAACTGACGTTTGTGCTGCAACGGGTTTTGAGATATTAAACTTTATTCAATAGGTCATTCAGAGGTCACCGTCCTCCCGGACTACTCCAAACTGCTTCAAAATGGACCGCAATAGTCTACTTTTTAGTGCTTCGTATTCGGTCTCGTGCAACTGGAAGCCGTGCGCGTGTCCAGGTTAGCTCTGCAGAGGCTTGCGTTTAAATTTGGGGTTTGTTGCTTATAGACGCCACAACCCCTGTGGCTCTTTAAAGGTGAGAAACAGTAGATTCAGGTTGTACGTTTAAAATCTGATTTGTGGCATCTCCACTGCTCAGCCCAGCGTTTAGTGCTTTTCCAGGCAGACTGCATTGGAATAAATGCATATGATTAGGTTTAGCTGCATTAAGAGTGTGGTGTTTATAAACGTCCTGGTTTAAAATGTGGAAGTATGACACTGGTGTGCATCCTGAATGCAAAGCTGCTTTGTAACATCTTATCTCTAAGTGGTTTTAGTAAGACTGCTCCACCTACCAGCACACACAACAAACACCACCAGGTTAAAGGAGGCATCTGTTCAAAAATGCAACCACACTGCGAAGATGAATGATAATTCTGCCTTTCACAGGTTTCCTTCTGTCGCCCCTCTCATTTTTCTTCCTGCCAACTAATGACAGGCTGCTTCCTTCCACCGTAACCCTCCCCACCCTCATGAACTATTACAACACAGAATATCAGGCTGTTTTAAATTGCATGTGCGACTTTGTTCGCCCTCTTTTTAGGGGAACAGTATTCATGCGTGCCTTCGGTGTGAGTTCAAAGGTCAAATGTTTGCTTCTGAAATGGTTTCACTGATCTGTCATCCTGTCATCTGTCCTGCTCCAGGGGTGCCTTCTCTGTTGTCCGCCGCTGCATCAAGAAATCCGCCGGGCAGGAGTATGCCGCTAAAATTATCAACACAAAAAAGCTATCAGCCAGAGGTAAGGGCAGCAGATCACTGTGGTGGAGTTCAGCTGCAAACGGAGTTCTGCTGTGGCTGCTTAGTGGAGTCGGTTGTTTCCTGAAGAGCAGCGGGCCAGGCGCCCTGTCCTGTCGCTGTCAGTGGAGATTCCTGAAAAGCCGGAGGCCACTTGGCACAGCTGAGCTGCTGCTCTTTAGGTCTCACAGAGGGATTCCGTAGATTTTGGCTCTTGTATGCTACCATTAGTGGCTTGTTTGTTTTTGTGAAAAGGATTGCATGAGCTGCAGCCCGTTGAGATTTAAATATCCTCCAGTTCATAACAGCAGCCTGTGGTTAAAGGGTATTTCTGATGTATTTGAATAGTTTTGAAACCAGTGAGCTAGGAAGAGTTCAGAACAGAGCAAAATGACCTTTAACACTAGCTTTCTTTTGCTGTTCTGCTTTCTGTTGTCTTATAATGAAGAGACAAATGCCAAATTTAGGCCCTGTCCACACGTAGCCGGGGATCTGCCAAAACGTAGATATTTTCCTACGTTTTGGCCTGTCATCCACACGAAAACGGATCTTTTTAAAAACTCCGGCCAAAGTGAAGATCTGCGTTTTCTCCGTTTTGGGTGTCTGCGTGTGGACAGACAAAACCAGAGTTTTAAGGTCTGCAACGTCACTTTCCGCGACAAAAAAGTGCTGACATCACGTGTGCGACCTGTGTTTACACTAGCCAACAGGATGGATGCCCTCAGAGCTGCGCTCTTAACAACGTATTTATCCGGGTACGTGTGGACAGAGTATTTTTTTTAAGCTAGGTGGTGTGGATGCAAGTTTTTGGAGGGGTGGATATTCGTTTAAAAAAACCCGGCTACGTGTGGACTAAACCCTAAAGACAACATTTTAAAAACGACTTAAAAATCAGTTGTCGGCTCCATTTTGAAATTCAATTGGCCCCAATACACATTTCCTCACATTTCTTTGTTTTGATTCACCCCATCTCAAAAAAAAAGTCCACACCTGGTGGAGTTATTAGCCAGGTCTTGGCTGCAGTTTGGGATTTGCATTAAAAATGCAAATTACAAAAGGTGAAAGGAGACTGCAAAAAGTGAACTACTTCCATTACAGTTTGTCTAAAGTGGTTTTGACAGTTGTGAAATAGGCTTGGTGTGCATCAGGGGACATTGCTGTACAACTATGAATTACACCTGACCTGGCAAAGAACACAATGCTGTGTCTCACAGGCTCGTTCTGATCTGAGTTAGCAGGTTGGTGCTAAACTAACACAAGCAGACATGAAAGAAGGGCAACAACCTGTCCACCTGAATGTTGGCCCTGAAAACCAACTAGCAAATGCGTCTTTGCATCTGGTGACGTTATGATTAAATGGACCTGTACCTTTAATGAAATAGGAATCGGCTTTGGTCTGGGTCAGCATAACTGCTTGGCTGTTCCTCATTTTCCAGAGATGCTAGGGTGTTTGAACTAAAGTTGCATGATTTGTACAATTTTCTCTACTGGTATTTTTCAGTCCAGCCAATGATAATAGGCAAGATATTCATTGAACTTTTTGTGGGTCTGACACACGCTATATGTGGCAATCCATCACTCGCAATGATTCTTACTCAGTTTGCAGAAGCAGACTATAAAGGGTCTTCAAATGAGATACCATTGTTTTCCAGATTTCATTGGCTATTTGATGCATCAATCAACATTGTACTGCACTATTGTTTAGAGTAGGGCTGCAGCTATCGACTATTTTTGTAATCGAGTACTCTATCGAATATTCTATCGATTAATCGAGTACTCTAATAAATTACCCTTTTGTGTTTGTAAACCATTATATCAAACAGCATGTTATAAAATATGAAAGACCTCTTAAAATGAGCAATTGCCAGTTATTCAAGTTTTATTCAAAATTAGTTTTCAAAACATCGGCACTTCAACTTTACAGTGAACAAATGCGAGCGGCTGCGGCCCGAACAGCACCAGAACCGCTCACGGCGCATGCGCAAACATGGCTCGCCAGCTATTTCCCTATTAACACACGGTCGTTTTAATTTCTACACTTTTTCCTCACACTAACAAGGATTGTCGAGAAAGCATGTTTGCCGCGGTTATGTCAAGTTATACTGATCACACATTTATTTACTTTCTTTCGTTTTCCTCCGCCACTCATAAATACCTGTGTCCTTCTGCAGCAATCCTGAGGGACAACGGACATCAATAACAACACAGTAAAAAGTCTGACGTGTTGTAAAAACTGCTACTTTTAGCACATTTTAAGGCCGACGTGTTGCTACCAGACGTACGGTGTGAGCTGAAACTGAGTGATACAAACGAAAAAGTCGCACAGTGTCTGCAGAATATATAGAAATACAGGCTAAAATGCATTATCTTGTAGAGGCTCCGAGTCCGCTTGCAGAAGAGACATTTACATGTGGATGTTTCCTGGTCAGGTGCTGCAGCATGGAGGATGTGGTGTTGTGGTAGGCTAAATCCATTTTACAGTTTTTAAACTGGACTACGTTTTCCGCCTTACGGCGTGAAAAATGGTCCCACGCCTTTGACATTTTGTGTCTTTTTCGCACTCCACCGGGGTCCACATTGTCCGCCATGGCTTAAAAGAAAGTTAAGTTACATTCGCCAATCGCGTGTGCATTCAGTGCAGTGTGTATGTGCGTCACTTATTTCGGTCCGGGTGAAACATGACCCCTAGTGATTGCAAAGCCATGAATTAATTAAACATGAATTAAACGAAGCCTCGAGGCAGATAATTTGACTCGAGAATTTTTTGTACTCGAATTATTCGAGGTGCTCGAGGAATCGTTTCAGCCCTAGTTTAGAGCCACACACCTGAGGTAAGGGGTGGTGTTTTGACCTACTGGCCAATAGTAGAAGATTTAGCCTTGGCAGAGGGGGTAGCCCTTTAGCTACTGGATTAGGTGAGATGTCAAAGTCTGAAGCTATTAGGATGTGAACTGAATTAATGATGAGGAAAAAAATGAATCTAAAAGAAATTTTGATTAAAAACATCTAACAAGACTTTGCAGGTATGAGGCAACTACAAGAGATGGGTTGATGTGTAAACACACACGTTTCCTCCACACTGCAGCTCTGCATGGCACTGCTACATTTCTGGTGCTGGACTTGGTAGCGGTGTTGTTTCCAGACCCTACTTGTTACTTTAGCTCAAACAACCCAAATAAATGTAATTCTGTTGTACTGTGTGGTGTGTTCACAAGCAGCATGCTCAAATACCACCTCCTGTGTTTTGGTCTTTGTGGCAGATTTGTTTTAGCATCTTATCTGCCATGTAGCTGAGCATGTTGTGTCTGTTTGATTGTACTTGTCACTGTGTATGTGTTCACATGTATGCCTTGTGTTTTGGTTTCGTGTGCAGAATGTCCACCCCGGTAGACGTCAGTCCAGGCTGACGAAGGCTGAGTGGGCTTTTTTAGGATGCCATTCTTCTTGAGCTGCTTTCCTTTTTTGCCCTGAAAACAGATGATTGATTAAAGATCTTAAAAGCCCTTTTCACTACCCAACTAGTATTGTGCGGGGGCTGTGTTGTCCGAAGCTCGTAACTGTGCAATGGAAGGGGTGAAACTCTTCATCCCATAGGCGGTGTGGCACAGAGAATAATGTCTATGAGGCTGGATGTCGGTTAATAACGGTCACCGTTATCTTAAATAAATGCGTCTCCCTTTCAACACAGGTGGACACATTTACTCTCTCATGGCTGATGTTGTCAAATTTAGCTCGCACACTGTTTCTGTGTGTATTCTGACATGCTGAAGTAGACATCAGTCTCGCCTTCTGTACATTGCGGCCTTTATCAGAACTGAAAAGTGGTGCTAGCGTTTTTTTTTTATTCTCGCCACCATCAGCTTAACGTACTAATGCCATACTCTTGCATCTAAGAATAATTTGTGTTTACCTCAGCTGTTTATAGTATGTTTTGCTTCATGCTGCTTTGCAATCACCTGATATGAAAACTTAGTTTAGCTACTAGATTTGTGTACGATCTCAAATTTAAATTGTATTTTTCTTTAAAAAAGGTGACAACACAGCCATAAGATTTAAAGAGAAATGTGTGAGATTATTAGTGTGTTCTATTTTTTTAATCATTGACACAGGAATATGTCAACGATGTCAGCAGCTCTGCAGCAGCTGGAGCGTCTCACTTATTGGATCTTCTTACAGCTGCAAATCAACACACGCTGTTCATGTTCATGAGGTTTTTGTCACTGTTGACAAACACTGAATGTTACGTCAGCGTCTATCTGGGAAATGTGTTTAAGATGCGTGTGTGTGTGGGTGTGTGGGTGTGTGTGTGCATGGGCTGGATTAAGTCTTATTCTCTGTGGCTCAGGGAGGGCACATCAGCGGCAAGGTCAGGGATTACCGCTGGGTCATGTGGCGTCAGACGCAAGAGCACGGTCTCTGAAACAAGCAAATGACCCACAGCGTAAATGTAAAGATGTTGGTAGGATTTTTCTCTTTTCTTACCAAGGTAGCTGTTTCTTCCTATCAGGAATTTTCCATTAGTCACACAGTGGGTGTGCTTTAGTCGCATTATGTGAAGCCACGTAGGAATGACGTGTTTCCACTACAGCCTCACGGCGGGGGATTGTCGCAGCTGCCTTGGATGGTTACAAACACCTGTGCCTTTTAAACCTGTTTGTTCGAGGGGCTAAAGAGCACACATGGTAAACCAAAGACCTGAAGCACAATTTTAACCTGTTTTTGTGATAATCTCACCTACAGAATCGTAGTTTACAGCCACCAGAATTGGATTTATATTAGGGATGCACGATGGATAGATAGATGGATGGATGAAAATGGTCAACCACCCGGCGTCTCAGGATGAGAAAGCAGTGCACTACCTACGCTAATTCCAGTGGTGACGGTGTGCTGCTGACTTCTAACCGGGCTATTGTGGATCGATGGACTGAATACTTCAAAGACCTCCTCAATCCCACTGGCACACCTCACAGTGAGGAAGCAAAGTCTGGGCACTTTGAGTTGGGCTCTCCAATCTCTGGGGCTGAGGTCACTGAGGTGGCCATAAAACTCAAGGCCCTGAGGGTGGATGAGATCCGCCCGAGTTCCTTAAGGCTCTGGATGTTGTTGGATTGTGCTGGTAAATGCGGCTTTGCAGTATCACGTGGACATCGGGCAGTTCCACTGGATTGGCAGACTTGGGTGGTGGTCCCCCAATTTAAAAAGGGGGACCACAGAGTGTGTTCCTACTAGGGTTGAATGATCTATCGTTTTTGGACTGAAATTGCAATTTCAAACAGCACAATCACGTGACCGTCAAAGCTGCGGTTTTGACTGATCCAGGATCAGTTGTGTAACTTTATTTATTTATTTTATACATCCGGGGTTTTCCCCCTGTGTTATGGCAGCGGCAAAAGCCAGCGCAGGGGAGGAAGGTGGGGTGTACCGTCCAGAGCCGAGCCCAACTCCACAGCTGACAGAGCTGCATGTTCAGGTTATTTTCCCTGTTTTATGTTCCCACACACAGCGCTGCTAGAGCCAATAATAATGGCACCGTAGGTGAGCCCAGGACAGAGAGAGAGAGAATGTAGCTGAGTAAGGGAGAGAGAGACTCCTCCTACATCAGCAGGTCCAGGCTGATTTCTAAAGCTTGGTTTATGCTTCACCAGCGTTAGTGCGGAGTTGCGCACTTTAGGTGACTTGAAAGTTCAACTTCTCTTTTAAAAATGGTTTCAATGTTTCTGATGGCACACGTTAGTTCAAACAAGCTAAGGTGTCAGAATGCGTGCGTCTCTCACGGAACTGACGTTTTAGTGAGGAAAAACTATCAGACGGCTTCGAAAAATGGGCAGCCAGCCTGCCTTGGTAATGCAGGGAAAACTGTGTGCATTTTTTATTTAATACATTTAAAAGCGGGCTGCGCAGTGGTGCAGTGGTTAGAGCTGTTGCCTTGCAGCGAGAAGGTTCTGGGTTCACTTCCCGGCCCCGGATCTTTCTGTATGGAGTTTGCATGTTCTCCGTGCGTGGGTTCTCTCCGGGTACTCTGGCCTCCTCCCACAGTCCAAAAACATGATTGTTAGGTTAATTGGTCTGTCTAAATTGTCCTTAGATGTGTGTGTGTGTGTGTGTGTGTGTGTGTGTGTGTGTGTGTGTGTGTGTGTGTGTGTGTGTGTCTCTGTGTGTGTGTGTGTGTGTGTGTGTGTGTGTGTGTGTGTGTGTTTTGATTGTTTGTCCTGTGTGTCTCTGTGCTGCCCTGCGATGGACTGGCTCTCTGTCCAGTGTGTACCCCCGATTGCCCATTGACCACTGGAGATAGCCCCCCCCCCCCCCCCCCCCCCCCCCGACCCCACATGGACAAGTGGGTTCAGAAAATGGATGGATGGACATTTAAAAGCTATTTCTACCTATGGATTTCCTCCATGCATTTTTGGAGTAGAACATGTTTTATAAAGCTCCTCTAGATAAAAGTCACAAGCAGAAGTTGCTTCACAAATGCATAAAGAAAAAGATAATAATGGGAGAAAATATTTATAGCTTGAACTGTTTTTATTGTATCATTAAATAGTAATTATTAATGTCAATGATTTGTTGTACTAGATTAGTCTAGACCATCTTTTCACTTAATCTACAGGATGACTTGGCAGGCTAGTGTTGGACCTTTGTTTGCAGGAAATCGTGAATTGAATCGAAATCACAATTTCTGCTAGAAAAATTGCAATTCAATCTTTTCCTAAAATCGTTAAGCCCTAGTTCCTACTACAGAGGTATCACACTCCCGAGCCTCACTGTTAAGGTCTATTCAGGGGTTCTGGAGAGGAGGTTCGTCAGATTGTCGAACCTCGGATTCAGGAGGAACAATGTGGATTATCTTAGTGGCCGTGGAACACTGGATCAGCTCTATACCCTTAGGGGGATCTTGGAGGGTGCGTGGGATTTCGTCCAACCAATCTATATGTGTTTTGTGGATTTGGAAAATGGTGTTCAACCGCATCCCCCGGTATGGCAATAGATCATATTTTTTCCTGAGATATTATATCAATATTCAAAAGCCCTGTATCAAGTTTACATGCAAACATTTGTGTGTATTCTTTTCTTTTGGTGCAATTCAAACACAGACCTGTAGTTGGCAGCAGTGTGCAATGGGTTTTGTTTCCACCATTGAAATGTAAATCCCTCTATTATGGTTTAGATACCTCATGTCAAACATGTTACGTACCATCTGGTCTGTTTATTGAATTATCCTGCAATAAATGCATCCATCCATCCATTTTCGGTCGCTAATCCGGGGTCGGGTCGCGGGGGTAGTAGCCTAGGCAGGGAGACCCAGAGTTCCCTCTCCCCAGCCATCTTGACCAGCTCCTCTGGGGGAATCCCAAGGCGTTCCCTATGACCAGCTGTGATAGTCTCTCCAGCTTGTCCTGGGTCTTACGTTAGGCCTTTTCCTGGTTGGATGTGCCCAGAAAACCTCATCAGGAAGGCATCCAGAAAGCATCCTGACCAGATGCTCGAGCCACCTCAACTGGCTCCTCTCAATGTGGAAGAGCAACGGGTCTACTCTGTGCCCTTCCCAGATGACCGAGCTTCTCATCCTATCTCTAAGGGAGAGCCCAGCCACCCTGCAGAGAAAGCTCATTTCGGCCGCTTGTATCCACAATCTCATTCTTGTGATCACTACCCAAAGCTTGTGACCATAACCCCCAAATTCCACTACCTCCGCTCCGCTGCGCTCCGCTCCGACACGGACGCCGGAGCAAAATCGGTCCCGTTCTAGTCAATCAGAGCAATTCCACTACTGCGGCCGTGCTCCGGCAGTGCGGCGCCGTGCGGCGCCCTCTGTTCCGACGTCCGGCAAAAATAGAATCGATCCTATTTTTGCCGGACGCCGGAGCACCTCCGCAGTCAATAGACAGAAATCACAACGGCCCAACAGGAAAAGGAGCAAGCACATCTTCCGTTTTTCACAATAAATCGCTAAACAAAAGGCGTTTTTTGTTTCATATGCACAGGTTTAACAACTTTTAACAACTATCAATGGCGGCTGAAGTTTAAATGCACAAAAATAAGCCATAAATACAGTTGCCACTATCAAAGTAGTCACACTTTGTTGATCCAAACACTGCTGATCTCTCAACACAATGATGGGCAGATTAAACAGCTCATTTCCGATGCTTCTCCCGCACAACGGGTGTTTGGATCTAACTTCCGCGTTTATTGCTCGGACTGTATCGCAAGATCTCGAAAATCCCGCGCATGCTTGTTTGCCCCCTTCAGGTCTCCGCACCGGAGCGGAGCCGTTGTAGAGCGGGTACCAGTAAAAATTGAGTTCGGAAGCGAGCGGCTGCGGAAGGCGGGGGCGGACCGGAGCGGAGCGGAGCGGAGGTAGTGGAATTTGGGGGTAAAGGTGTGTAGGAATGTAGTTCGACCAGTAAATCGAGAGCTTTGCCTTCTGACTCAGCTCTCTCTTCACCACGACAGATTGGTACAACACCGTCTACCCAAATACTCTATTTATATAGAATATCACAGCTTATTGGTCATAAGTAAAGGTAATATATTTAGCTTAAAAGCAACACAATTTACCCCTACACCCGCATCTCTGCAAATGCAGCACCAATCCGCCTATCAATCTCACACTCTATTTTTCCCTCACTCATGAACAAGACTCGAGATTCTTATGGGCTTGACACATGGGAGGCGACATGGCCTCTCCTCCATTCATTTTCAATGAGACATGCACAACAAAGCGATAATCGCGGGTCTCCCTCCTACCAAGCGAAACGAGAAAAACGTGCGTGTGAAATGTTGCGCTCGTGCACGTGTCGTGCACAGGCGACCCAGCGACGCGATCCCAGAAAGTTGAAACATTTTCAACTTTTCATCGCTGTCGCTCGGATGAGGACCAATCAACGGAGGTTTCATTCACTGACCAATGAGCGGACAGGATGCTCCGTACATCTCCGAGCAAACATGGAGGAGAAGTTGATTATTATTATGTTTTCTATAGTAAAATCAGAAGTAAGATTTCACATAACTCTAGCAGCACCTTGTGAAACATCATATCTACCACTTTTTTAACTCTGAACCGCTTAAATAACCTTAATTCCCTCCAACCTGACACAGCCAAACAAAACAACGGAAGTTTCGATTTCGCCATGGAACAGAACGCGTAGACGGCTTTGCCGCTGGCCGCTGCCGCGGATCGCCTCCCGTGTGTCAGGTAAAAAAGCGATGGCAACAAATTTAGCTGATCGCGGTCGTTTGTCGCCTCCTGTGTGTCGAGCCCATTAAACTCCTTCACTTGGGGCAGGACCTCATCTCTGACCTGGAGAAGGCATTCTACCCTTTTCTAACTCAAGACCATGGTCTTGGATTTAGAGGAGGTGATTCTCATCCCAGCTGCTTGACACTCAGCTGTTAACCTCTCTGAGAGCTGGAGATCAGGTTCTGATGAAGCCAACAGGACCACATCATCTGCAAAAAGCAGACTCAGTCCTTAGGCCACCAAAACAGATCCTCTCAACACCTTGGCAGCACCTAGAAATCCTGTCCATAAAAGTTATGAACAGAATCGGTGACAAAGGACAGCCTTGTCGAAGTCCAACTCGCACTGGAAACAAGCTCGAATTACTGTCAGCTATGCGGACCAAGCTCTGACACCAGCACATGTATTGCAGTATATCGTGATCTATTGTATCGTCTCCCCCGTATCGTGATACGTTTCGTATTGCCAGAATTTCCCCAATACACGCCCCAATGACGAACATAGTCAGCCAAGAAAATGACAAATTGTGCATCTGTAAATATTATCTGATGGCTAAATACAGCTTTAAGGAACAGCAGTTTAATAGAAAACAGCCATCTTTAAGTAAAATATTTCATGATAGTCCCACACAGCTGCTCAGTTGCTGAAAAGAACAGGAGCCAAGTTAAAACAAAACTGTTGTGATCAAATTAATAATTGTGAGTGCGGCCATCAGTCATCAAACATTTAACTTGTGTTTTTCATCTTCAGCAGAATCACATTTTCAGACCTCCCTGGGAGGTTTCTAACCTGTTTACAAACTCTGTATTTCTAAAAGTCATCCATCAAGCACTGAACTGCACAGCTTGACAGAGAATATATTGTACAATAAACGTGTCACAGTTCCTCTCATCAGGACTGACCGTGGGAAAGCCACATTCACTCTTCTGAATTAATCTACTGACATTGAGGTTCTTAGATGACAAAAAACAAGTTGTTGTATTTGTTGGGCTTTGGTTATAGAGTTTAATTTTGACATCTGAATTGGTTCGTTTGGTTTTTAGCTACTGAAGCTGTGACTGAGATTAATCAGACTTCTGTAGCAAAAAGTTTGACGTGATCAAGAAAATCTAGTAAAGACGAGCGAGTGAGAAGTAAAAGATTTGATTAACACATCTGTGAAGATGCATATCCTACGTTAACCACCGCTAACATCCTGCTATCACATTAGCACGTTAGCATCATAGCTGCTGCATTGCTTCATCATTAGGGTTGGGCATCATTTGATTTTGAACGATTCCGTTTCCGATTCCTCGTTTCGATTCCGGTTCCTATCGATTCCCGATTCCGATTCTTTGAAGACATGACATGCTTTACATGAGCTAGCTAACCACAGGTCCTACTTGATGAAATCTTAACTTCAGCATGAATTTTAACTCTATGAACAATAACATCACCTTCATTTATACTAAAACATGTTTTGGAGAAGAAAAGAAAGATTTGCAGCACAACCAGTGTGTTTGTTTCTGACCACAACCAAAGTCTGGAAGAAGCCTCTGGGATGAGAGTAGGGCTGCAACAACGAATCGATAAATTCGATGAAAATCGATTACTAAAAGCGTTGGCAACGAATTGCGTCATCGATTCGTTGTGTTGCGCAACTCTTCCAAAAGCCCCCTCCCCTCCTGCCTGCCGTTGCGCACAGACCGGTGGAGAGCCGGCAGGTGTTTGTAAGAGGAACATGGCAGAAGCAGCGAAACCCCAAAAAAGTAAAAACTTCTAAAGTTTGGGAGCATTTTCAGTTAAATCAGGCGAAGACATGCAACGTTTGTAGGTCAGACTTAGCATGGCACGGGAGTACTACGGTGATGATGCAGCGTCTTAAACGCAAGCATGTCAGAATCATCAGCGAGGAGGGAGAGAGCTCTGTGTCCGGGTAAGTTAAAAACTTTTCAAAAGTGATTCACCCAACCCCCGGATTATTACACACGCTAGACATGCCCTAAGCTCGTTAAAAAAAAGTCTATAAAATTGTAAGCGCGACGCTATTAGATAGGCGTGGGGTGGGGGTGGGGGGACTCGCGCTGCTGCGAACCGGTTCCGCCGTCACATTCCCGCAGAAACTGGTTGATCACACCGGGGCCAGACCACTAACATGTGGCTTTACAACCACAATGTCCTCAGAAGCGAAAACGCTTTTAAAAGGGAGGGAGGAGTCCTAACTGTTGCTGCAGGCGTGTTGTGTGAGAGTGCAGTTATATACTGGTTAATATATTTTTGGGTTCAGTTGCTTTCATGTGGCCTAATGTGAGTCTGTTTGGGATCACTGGAATGATTAGCAGCATTTCTTGATGTGACTTTATGGCAGTTGCCCAGGGCATCATCGCAAGGAGGATGGCATTCATTTACTTTTGTTTTATTTGGTATTTTTCAGTCATTTTTGGAAATAGTGATTAATTTTGATTAATTCACAGCCTATGTTTAATTACATTTAAAAATTAGTTGTTTGACATCCCCAATTATAATAAATGTCTACAGATGAGATCAAACAAAACAGATGAGAATTGCCCTTAAAGAGCAAGTCACCCCCAAATAAACTTTTTTTTGCTGATAAACTAAATAAACGAGTGTCTAATCGTGCTGCAGACACGTGTCGTCAATAATTTGGCACTTCAGTGCATCTTAGTTAAAATTTACATATTCTGCCTAAAACTGGCAGTGTTGTGCCGTTGTCAGGTAAAAACTCTGCACTGTATTTTAATTTAAATCTGCCACCGCTATTGGCTAAGAAGTATGCTATGATGTAAACTGGTACATTATGATGTCACAATGCTGTCGTGAGCCTGAGTGTGTGTGTATTTGTTAGCGGCTCCGCCCTCTCGGTCTGCCAGGCAACAGCATGTGTTGCATTTTTCAAACATGAAGCGGGAGTGGAGTAAGACTCTGGTAGGGGTTGACTTGCTTGCTCTTTAAGCTGTTTAACTTGGACCAAGCATTTTAGGTCACAGATAGGTGTAGCTTAGGGTCTCTGTATATACACCTTATAAGACAATTTAGGTGATGGCATGTTGTTTTTCTGCTATTGAACTGTTTTCTAATAATGTTGTGTTTAATAAAGTGAAGGAAGGAGAAAAATTACGTTTCCCTAGCAGTTTTAAAAAATGTCCCTATGTAATCCGATTAATCGATTAATCGTGTCGAGACCCCATCCGATTAATCGATTATCCAAATAATCGTTTATTGCAGCCCTAGATGAGAGGCTAAATGTCTCCAACATGTCCAGAAACGTCCAGCTGTTTTCAGCTAAACCTCTCAGGATGATCATGTCCAGGATGACTGAGAACTACACCTCCATGCTGCAGCAGCATTCAGTCAGAACAGTAAGTGAAACTTAAATGTAGCTGCTGTCAGTAACAATCTAACAGATTTTAAACATTAAAACTCTCAGCAGAAATAGTTCAGAAAGGAAATAAAAGTGTTATTTATTATTATTATTATTATTATTATTATTATTATTATTATTATTTATTGTGACAGAAGCTGGTGTGGTCCACCACAGAAAAAGCTTCTCTAGCATGATGACTTTAATTATTCTACAGGTTATTGTTCAGCCTTCTGACGCTCACGCGTCTGACTGCTGACGCTCGGTGTGTGTTGTTTTTTCTGCAGTGAGACAAACTCACCTCACACTGTCCGGCGTTTGTTCTTTAAAGCTTCTATTAAATCCACCGTGTTGACGTATTTAACAAGTTTCCTCTACAGGGATGAAAGTTTACATTATGGAGTAAAAGTTCGGCAGACGCGTTTGTTTATATTTGGCCGCTGCGCGTCGGGTGGGGGAAGGGAGGGAGACCCAGTGCTGCACACAGACAGCTGGTGTGATCAGCTCTGAAAAGCCTTGATCACAATTTGCAGATCACGATTATTTTTCACGGAGATCGGCCGCGGATTTCTCTTCCGTCAGCATTCTAGGAATCAAAATAAACGCTGAGCGGTTCCGGGAAAAATGAACAGTTGGAACCGGTTCCAATCGATGCTCGATTCTCGATGCCCAACCCTATAATCATCTTCCTCTTTGACCTATGATGCATTCAGGTGCTGTTTGGAATGTCGGTCATCATTATTTATAACCAAACGGAGTGCAGAAGAAATCTTCAAGTCAGATTTTAATCAGCAAAACTTTAATGTTTCTGGGAGGCTAAAAATAAATTAATGAAAACAGATTCAAGATGTTTTCTATCAAAGTGAAGTCTGGTGTGTAAAGACGTAACTAAGACATAAGACACTGGAGTTCGACCCGATCTTAAATGTGTATTTCTGTAGCTTTTACGTCATAATGTTGTGACGTATGTTTTTACTCAGGTGTTCAGTAGGGCCTTGTCATGTGACAGAGAGGAGAAGGAGCGAGAGGCTGGCGGCAGTCGTCCTACTGTTGAATTATTGATGGCTGCTTTCCTCTCTGTGAGTGTAGACGGCATCTTAAGATTGGACCCCCGTGCTGCTTTTCTTTACTTCAATTTCTCACTCGATTCTTTTCCTCTGTCTCATTTCTCCTGTTGGCATAATTCCTTTTCTTCCTCTTTGCTTTGCCTCCTCTTCCTCCCTTCATCTGGTGGTCTTTTACCCTCCCTGTTTTTCTGCAAAGCTTCACAGGCCATGCAGGCAAGGGATGTATGTGTGTTTAGTTTTCAGCCTTTTGGTGGGCTTCTGGTGTGCTTGCTGCAGCTGATTGGCGAGGGGAAGATAAACGTAGCAGTGCTGTGCAGTGAATGTTTAATGGGACAACTGTGAATATTTGATGAGGAAGAGCGAATGAGGGAGTCGTATATGGAAATAGAAAGACCGATAGTCTTGGTTTCACCCTCCAAAGCAGGAGTAGTTGATGGTTATGGTCTTACCACTGCATGCAACACTTCCTCCTTTAACACCCTTGATTCAAGCAGTGTTGCTTTAAGTTCAGTGTGGTTTTTATTCCCTCCAAAACACCTCTTCTGCCATTTTGCTTTCCATTCCACTCATGTGTTCAACATCACCCCCCACCCCACCCCCCACCCCCTCTTTAAACCAACTAATGGAATCATGTGGAGGTTGATTTAAAAACGATCATGGACTTGAACAGAAAATGTGTCATCCAGATTCATTGTTGAATTCACAGATTGAATACAAACTTTCTTCTAAAACAGTCAATTAGTGGAGAGAAATAATAAGTTGCCGTTCTGCTCTGTTCATTTCTGTTTTTGTCTACCTGCAGATTAAATGAGATTAGACAATCTCAAGTGAGTTTGTGTGCATGTTGGTATACTCCTGTCAGTTATTGTCAATTCAGAGTCATGGATGAGGTCTACCTCTACCTCCTCTGTCATTGTCAGCCATTTTCTTAATGCACTAATGATGCTTTAGCTAAGCAGCAAACAAGCTAGGCTTTCAGTGCAAACACAGTCACAGACACTTCTGCCAGAACTGGAAAACCACATTTCCAGAGGAAACAAGAGCGCAGAAGACCAGTCGCCATTTTCTAGGTCCAGATGTCTTTTGGTAGGGGACTCTGGTAGTTTGTTCTAAGGCAGGGCAATATGGCCTAAAATCAATTTCACGATATATTGAGGATTTCACCTCGATAACAATAAATGGACGATAACTACAGGTATGCGCAGAAACAAGTTGTCCACTAGATGGGGCCGTCACATGTACCACATTGAGTCACATTTCTACGTGACTCAATGTGGTACAGCTTCTTAAAGGGACATGAATGTTGCTAACCGTCACACATCTTATTTTTTTTATTATCAAATTTATTGACATGGGAAAAATTATCACGATAAGAGTCAGAAATTTCAATTACGATACATTTTTGATTTATTGCCCACCCATACTTTGTCCTAAAGTTGAAGTGATAGCGGTGATGTTTCTTCTTCTCTGATGTTATTGGGTGGAAAACCTCTCAGACCAGTGGTGTACTGTTGCTAAATACGCGTGGCGTGTGTTCGTAATGATTGGAGAACCCAGGAAACTGTCGGTTCTCCAAGAATGACAACCAGATAATTCAGTAATTACTTTCAGTATGAAACGTTTTATTGTTGGAGGTTTTGAGACAAATACAAGAGAATCACATTATCAATTAAAAAAAATAATCTACAGAACCATTTTTATAGCTATACTATATTAGAGCATTAAGGGGCATGAAAAAATGTTTTAAGCTTATTTGTTCTCCAAATTTACCATTGCAGCATTCATTATGATAAAAAGACTGGAGCTCAAGTACAGAAACTCACCAGGTATTAGATGGTTTGACTGGTTTTTGCACACAGAAATTTATTTGCATCATAGATTTGGATAAATACACCTTAAGACTCATCTTTCAGTCACTAGCCAAACATCATGACCATAGATGAGAGCTGGAGCTCTCACCACCACAATTGAACCGCACAGTGTAAACTTGTCACCAATTCACCTATCAATCTCCTGCTTCATATTTCTCTCATTTGTGACCAAGAGATACTAAAACTCCTCCACCAGGGGCAGGTTCTCATCCTTGACCTGGAGAAGGCATTCCATCCATTTCTGGCTCAAGACCACGGTCTCGGATTTGGAGATGATGATTTTCATCCCTGCTGCTTCACATTCTGTTACAAACAACTTCAGAAAAAGTTGGAGATCCTGGTCTGATGAAGCCACCAAAATGAATCTCCTCAACACCTTGGCTGCACCTTGAAATCCCATCCATAAAAGGTATGAAAAGAATCTTTGAAACTGGAAATGAGACATGATTACTACCACAAGTGTGGACCAAGTATCGAGAGGCCTGGTGGTACCCTGCACAGGACTTCCCAAGTCACATGATGAACACTGATAATCTTGGTAATCTCCCATCGCAGTCAGACAGCTAAAATCAAAGTGACTGACTGGCAAAAGAAGCTATCTCCTGCTAAAAGATGGGGCCCAACCACAGTGTCCAGGATGTCCAGGATGACTGAGAACTACACCTCCATGCTGCAGCAGCATTCAGTCAGAACAGGAAGTGACATCCTGGACATCACCCAACATGGGATAGTTTTGATCAGTCAGAAGAGGCCAATTCTGTCCACCTTCCATACAGTAAACGTCACTGTCGGGCATCATATCAACCAAAAGAAAGAAGAAAATGCAAATGGAAGGTATTTATTCGTAATAAGGGAAATGGGAGATTTCCAAGGCAATGCAGAACCAGAGGGGGCTGAAAGCAATGTGTGTGTGTGTGTGTGTGTGTGTGTGTGTGTGTGTGTGTGTGTGTGTGTGTGTGTGTGTGTGTGTTAATGTTTGTGAAATGGGTGCAGTAATTAAAGTTTAAATGTAAGTTACCAGCAGTAGAATAAAACTGTTCCCCAAATGAAGAGTTGTTTTCATAGAGATTATTTATTGCAAGAGTTGAGAGAAGAAGAATGCAATAAACCGAGCCCCACGCACTCTCTGGAGAAGCATCCAGTAATACTGTGAGTGTGTCAGACCGGGTTTAGCATCTCTGTATGTGTGCAGCAATAACGTGGCCTTAAAATGTATGGTTTTAATATTTGGTTTAGTTCAATTCTTCCTTTTCTGTTTACTGCTCTGCATAAAAAACAAGGTTTGTGAAGGATCAACATGAAAAATTTGGTAATTGATGCTACAAAATTTTAACGAACCCATTTTCTTTCTAAGGTGATCACTCTGACTTTATGATTTAGAAGGAGAAGAAAGATCTGTTTTTTATAGCGCCTCTCAAGATAAAAATCACGAGGCGCTTCACAAAAACAAAATGTAAAATATAAAAAAATAACAAAATGATTAAAATATTTTAAATGAGCAAAAAATAGACTCTTGTAATTAAAAAATTGTAAAGAAAGAGAGAGAGTGAATAGGAAGGAGGGAAATCAGTGGATTCTGAGGAAGGTGGAATAGGTAGGGAGAGCCGAACAAGGAGAGGGTGATGGTCACACCAAAGCCAGCCTGAACAGGTAACTTTTCAGCTGCTTTTTAAAGGAGACCACTGTGTCCACTGATCTCAGGCTCAGGGGGAGAGAGTTCCAGAGTCTGGGGGCCACAGCAGCAAATGATCTGTCACCTTTGGTCTTTAGCCTGGTGTGCTGCACAACTAGTAGGCTTTGGTGGACCTCAGGGACCTGCTGGGGGTGTATGATGGTGTTTGTCTATGTAAGGCCCTATAGACCAGAACCAGGATCTACTAATGTTTGCTCTGTCTTAATAATATTGAAACGTTTAAAAATCTATATACCCCAAGAAATGGGAATGTATTATTTATGTTCTAACAATGGTGGCAATTTGTTTTTTTAAACAGCACAAACAACCCATAAATAGAAATCAGTGCCTTCTAACTAGATGTGAAAAAAGAGTCCAGCACTTAATTATAGTCTATAATCTGGAATAAGTCTAACAAACTACAAAAGATATCTGTTAATAGTAATCTGCATGCAAACCAAGCTGTTGCATCGCTCTGTGGGTCAAAACAAGAATTTTAAAATCAGTTCTGTATTCAACCGGGAACCAGTGCAGGAAGGAATGTAAAGGTGTAATATGAGAACGTTTGCAGGACCCTGTTTAAAAGCCTTGCAGCAGCATTCTGAACCATTTGAAGATGGCTCAAGGGAGATTTGTTAAAACAAGTAAAATAATTACAATAATCTAAATGAAAACATGCATCACCAGTTCGAGTCTGATAAAATTCTGAGCTGGCATATATAATTTCCATTCTATAATTTGTTGGTATGAATTAGTGTGCTAATTCTTCTGTTTTTGTGTCTAGTTTGACAGATATTATGAGTCTGTAGCACTGACTATAAAACAGCTTAAGGCTTGATGTTAATGAGTAATTGCCTATTTTAAAATACTTAGTTGCCTGTAACACTATAGGCAATGACTGTGCATTGATATTTGCTGTTATTCCAAATAAAACCAACTTCCCACCAAAAAATTAAAATCCATATGCATGTATTCAGTTTGCATGTAAGCTTCATGAGTCGAAAAATGCACATTTAATGTCCCATTTAAATTTAAAACTAACTTTGTATTGTGAACAATTAATTAGATGAATTTCTCTAATTGTGACATATAAGCAATCAGTCCAACATAGCCAGTGGTGCTTTAAACACCCCCAAAATAAAAACAATCGTACACTGAAAGCTGAATGTTGTCCTGGTGTACAAGAGCCCTGCAATAATCAGCCCACGTGTTCAGCTCAACTACTCAATCAGCTGAACGTGCTGCTGCCACTGAAGAGGCCAGACAGAGAGAGGGCTGAATCAGATGAAAAGCAAACCCTCGTGGGGCTTTTCTGGCGGCTTTCTCAGATGGAAAGTGGCTGCAGGTTGTCTGGAAAATGGCTACATTTATCTATGATTTATTGGAAAAGCTTAACTGCTGGGTTGGCGGAAAGGAAAAGTTGTGATTGAATATTAAACTCAACAAATTTACTGGTGGATCCAAAAGTTGAGTGTAGGTAAAGTGATAGGAGAGAAGGAGAAATGCAAACGCTGACACATCTGTATCAGATAAAATCGTTTTCCAAATTTTTCATTGTAACATTAAGCAGTGTTGTCATGGTAACATATAGTTTGTCAGTGAGGGGGCAAATAATTGATTATTTTCGTCCTAATTTTTGGCTTTCAGAAAAAAAGAAAAAAAAAATACTTACCAACATGCGCTCCTTGAAGTGAAGTTGTGCAAGAACCTGGAAATGTATACAGACAGTAGCAGAAGCTCAATTATTTTGCATTGCAAGTCGGTCTAGCCACACCTCATTTCATTTCATTTATTCATAAAGCCCCTTCTGCGACCAATGCAGACGCCCAAGTTGCTGAACAGAACACAATAAAAACATTAAACCATCAGAATAAAATAGGACAATCGTAAAACCAACATAAAATCAATTAAAAGAGGAGAGAAAAGCAAAAAAATAAAATCCTGAAAAAGATTAAGAGGCCGGGGCATTGAAACCGGGTAAAATTTGCTAATCCTGAAATGCCTTGACAAAATAATGGGTCTTAAGGCGAGTCTTAAAAACCCCCAATGAGGGTGACTGACGCACCACCAAAGGCAACTGGTTCCAAAGTGCAGGTGCCAACACAGAGAACGCACGGTCCCCCCGTGACCTGCACTTAGTGCGTGGAACGATCAACAGCTCCCTGCCGGCTGAGTGAAGGGCCCGCGAGGGGGCATGCCTATGCAAAAGGTTGCCAAGATATGCTGGAGCAGTTCCTTGTAAGGCCTTGTATGCCAGTACCAAGACCTTGAATTTTGCCCTGTATTGCACAGGCAGCCAATGAAGGGATTCCAACACAGGGGTGATATGTTCCCTGTGCCTAGTGCCTGTCACAAACCTAGCGGCTGAGTTTTGTACTAACTGCAAGCGTTCTACCGCACCCTGACTAAGGCCGGCATACAGTGCATTGCGGTAGTCGAGATGAAAGAACAAAAACATGTGTGAGTTGTACTCCCAAATTTCGGATGGTGGTCTTCATGTTGCATGTTAAAGGGCCCAGATTCACAGCATCGCATGGGCGTGTAGACATGCCAGGGCTACGTACAATTACTTCAGTCTTGGCGTCATTCAGATGTAAAAAGTTTGTAGCCATCCAGGAGCACACATCCTCTAAGGCATCTACAAGCTTTGGTATTGACCCATCGACCCCCCGCTGACAAATCTAACATCAAAAGAATGACAGCATCCCCCCCCCCCCCCCCCGTCACAAGCTAAAAAACATCATTAAGAACCATTAAAAGTGCAGTCTCTGTACTGTGACCTGCTCTGAACCCTGACTGAAAGATCTCCCAGAGTTCGTGAGTGTCTAAAAATGCAACAAACTGTAAATATACAACCCTCTCAAGCAGCTTAGATAAGGTAGATGTGAGACAGCTCTGTAAGTGGCTAACGCAGTTTCCTCCATCCCCTTCTTTTTCAGCAGTGGTCGTACAACAGCCTTCTTAAATGTAAGGGGAACCACACAAGAGGCCAGACTGGTATTTAAGATAAACCGGCCAGAACAGAAAAAGCCTCCTTGAGCATCCTTGGGGGAAGAGCATCATTAGGGGAACCAGAAGGTTTTTGCTTAGAAATGAGTTCCTCTAGCTCTGTCATAGATATAGTCTGGAAGGCTGGCAGGTTTGCCCTAAGTGGCATAGGTGCCACAAAAACTGGAGTGTGGCCTTCAATAGCTGCCCGAATCATCACCATCTTGTCCACAAAGTAGTGAAGAAAATCTTCACATGTCCCGGCCATCGCAGCCGTGGACCTGGAGGCAGAAGTTGCAGTTTCCAGTACTGAATCAATTACCTTAAAGAGAGTGCGTGGGTCATGAGAATTTGATTCCACAATGTTGGCATAGTATCTGATCCTAGCCTGTCGTACCACTTCCTGGTAATCAAAAAATGACTTTTTATAAATTTCGTAGGACACATGAAGTTTGTCTTGCTTCTACTTTCGCTCAGCTCTCCTGCAGGCCTGCCTGGGTCTCATCAGACATCCACGGCTCTGCCCTATGCCCTCCTTTCCTATTCTTAAAGGGAGCAACAACATCCAAAACCGATGTGCATAGCATAGCAAAACGAGTAATAAACTCTTCAACAGGGAGGTGGGCTAAGAGAAGATCCTGTCCTGCTAGACTAAAGCACTCACTGAAACTCGCCACCTTAGCAGGATTTATGGCACTACTGCACCTCTCAGGAAGAGAAGCTGGGACCTGCCGAGACGGAACACTAAAATTACATAAAATCGGAGAGTGGTCTGAGAAAACAGGCCTCAACGTGTCCACATTAATGGACTGAAGACCAGAGGAAAGAATTAGGTCAAGAATGTGTCCCTTCACGTGTGTAGAACCCTTAAAGCACTGAGAAAGATTCAGTGGAATTAACAGATGCAAAAAGTCCTCGACCATCGGCTTATCAGGGCAACAAATATGGATGTTAAAATCTCCTACAATCAAAATCTGATCATATTTCAACACATTCGTAGCCAAGAAATCAGCAAAGTATTTTAGAAATTCCACATTCAGTCCAGGCGGGCGATAAATCAATGCCACAAAAAGTAGAGGAAAAGGTCCAAGTTCAAAAGAGCAAACCTCGAAACTAGAAAAAGGACTTAAAGGGGTAATCTGTTTGCAGCTGAAACCTGATTTATAAACAATGAGGAGCCCCCTGCCCCTGCCTAGAGTTCTTGGCGCATTAAAACAACTACAGTCTGCAGTAGGGCTGGGCGATATGACGATTTTAGACCGTTTTACGATCTACACATCTGATGGTCTGTCATTTTTGAGAGACCTTTTTATCACGATTCACAGCTCTGCTGTTGAAATTCTGCCTCTGAATGAAAATGGAACTTACCTCAGGCGAATGACACGTCTTTGTTTGACCCTTAACCAATCAGAGTGAGTCATAGTAATATATTAGTGCCCCGCTTGTTTTCACCTGTGTGTGAACAAACATGGCTTCGGCCGCGGCTGAGCGACAACGAGATTTTCGTTCCGAAGAGGAACGCCTCGTCCATTATATGGAACTGGTTTGGTTTTTCACCAGATGACGAAGAGCAGCGAAACGTCATTTACAAGGAGAGCGTCAAGGCAAGTGATGGCAACACCACAAACTTGTTTAATCACTTGAAATGAAGGCATCCCAAACAATACAATGAGAGCCAGCTGGCAGCTAAAGCTAAAAAGCCTGCGGTTGCAGCGACCACGGCTAGTGCTTCTTCCAGGCAGCAAACGCTAACAGAAACACTCACAAAACTCACTCCTTACGACAGAGACAGCAGACGATGGAACAGCGTGACAGATGCAGTGACGTACCACTTGGTTAAAGATTTGTGTCCCGTGCGAACAGTAGGAGTGGGATTTAAGAACATGATGAAAACATTGGGTCAGCGCTACGAGTTTTCCAGCCGCAAGTATTTTTCGAACACCGCCATTCCACCCATGTACGCTCAATGCAAAGTGAGAGTTGCAGAAAATATTCAGAATGCGTAGTTATTTGCTACCACAAGCGATCTCTGGTCCAGCCGCACATCAGAGCCGTATTTGAGCTCAACTATCCACTACATGAGCAACTGGGAGCTACATAGTATTTTGAACAAGTTAATGTTTGCACAATACGTTTGCAATTGACATGTTTGCACTTTAAATATATTTACGATTTTAATTAATGTTAAGTTACTTGAAAAACGAGAAAAACTGATTTTTGTAAGTGTTTCTCTCAGGGCTTTTATCATCTCTGGTGTGAGTTTAAAATATAAGTGCGTTAGCACTGTGTTGATTATCCCTAATATGAATAAATGTTTATTTATTCATATTAGGGATGTTTCTCTTCTTTAATACGCAATTTAAGTTATGGATAAAAAATCGTGATAAAATCGAAATCGTGATAAAATATTGGAAAAATCGTGATATTCTATTTTTGCCATATCGCCCAGCCCTAGTCTGCAGGTAATAAATCCAACGGGGCACTCGTTTCTCCCATCGGCATCCAGGTTTCACAAACACCCAAAAAATTGAGCCCTTGTTCCTCAAAGAAGTCTTTCAGAATAAAAGTTTTGTTCATTACCGACCTTGCATTAACCAGGCCAAGGCGAGCCAACGATAACGTATTTAGTCCAGTAGCAGCAGAATCCAGAGACACTGGCGCAGTTGACACGTAGTCCACATGACGCAGATTAGCAAGGTTGGCACCCTTCCAGCGGTAGCAAAACCCCAGGAATACACGTTGCGACGGAGCATCCAAGTCGAAGCCCACCAATGGCACCAAGCAGGATGGTGGAGGATCCAACAAACGTGACAGCGCCACGAGAAGACGTCTAGGCCCACACAGCCTGGCGAGCTCCTTCCAGGACCGGTGCGGTTTGGCACGTAGGTGCACGTTTCCCACCTCGACAGCCATGAAGCCTCCTCTGCTGATGACGACCGGATGTACACCGCGGAGGGAAGGGTGGCACTGAGAGGCTCCGAAATGAGCTTTGTTGGAACCTCAGCAGGCCTGAATGTTCGGTGGGCCAATCACAGCGCTCTATCGGTTTGGTGTGTTAATCATAGCGCTCTCAGGTCAGTGGGCCAATCACAGCGCCCTTATTGGTTCAGCTGGCCAATCACAGCGCTCTTAGCGGTTTGGTGGGCCAATCACAGCACTCTTAGGAGTTTGGAGTGTGGAATGTTGATGGGACGGAGTGAAACAACAAAGATGGCGATTGCTTGTTTGAAACCGCTATGCCATCAACTTTGGACTATTTAGACTTTCTGTGAGTCAAGAACAGATGGAGGTACTTCAATCCTTTATTTAGAAAAAGGATATAGTTGAATCTTCTTCGACAGAGTATGATGGACTGCCCATATAGTGACAGTTTGAAAGAAAACTTCAGATTCTGCCTCACGACTAAAATCAAAGGGTCTTGGCCAGACTATATATTCACATGTACAGGATGGCTTGTCAGGCTAGACAAACATGGGAAACATTTAAAGCTTTGGGAATAAAACAAAACCCAAATAAACTTCAAAAATATTTCTGGTATGACACATACTGAAATGTTTATCCAGTTATGGTGGCCTCAGTGTTTGCCAAGTTGTAGTTTTTTTAGGGCTGCATGCATTTTTCTATGCCTCATTTAACCCTCTCAGGCTCAAAATAAGTTTTGATAAAAGGACAAACAACTAAGTCCTTCCTTTGTGGAGTAACCAGGTAGGTAGGTTTTAACGTTGCAAATCTGCAATGCCTGCCTCCAGGGGGTTAACCGCCTGCACAACATAACTCTTTATCTGTTTTTATTTTACTCTTAAATCTTAGAATTCATGCAGGTACAGGCATTTCTTAGTGCAACAAAACATTTCACACATCTGAATATTTTATTGTAATTTGCTTTTGTTTGTTCTTTTTACAATCCAAGAAGAAACATCCCTTTTAGGAGTTAAATACAAAAGGCAAACACCATATTGACCTGTTTAAATATTTGTCCACCTCCTTGTTTTATTATCTCCAATTACACTAAAGGGTTTGTGCAGGCCGTTTTCCCAGGAGGAGGATGTTTGATCAGCGACAAACAAACACACACCCACATATTATCACAGCTTCATCACACTATATTGTTCTGTTCTTATTATTCTGTTTTCTGTTGATTCCCCCTCCGTGATGTCTGTTTAATAGTAACTAATGACACCTGCCTGAAGGCTTTTGGCCAAGTTAAAATCGTTTGAAGTCCTCCTTTTAAATGAAACAGCCGCTTTGTTGTGCTACAATAAAAAACTGTGTGGTCCCTTCGTTTGGTTGAAGTGTGTACTGCAAACTGGCAAGCCCATCAGTTTGGTTGGTGCGAATGTGGCTGCTTCCAAGGTTACCATCAAAAGAGCCCTTCATAATAAAAGTACACTAACTATGAAAGTCAAGCAATCTGTCACTGTTTGATATCGGAGTTAGATGCAGGTTCTGTTAAAGCTGTGGAATTACATCATTAAAATGTCTAAGTGATATAACTGGATAGTGATTAAACTTGCCATTAACAATGACCTTTCTACTTGAAGTGAAGAGTAAAGGATTAGTTATCACCAGGAGACAATCGAGGCCGCACATCAAGGATGAGTGTCATGGTGGTGGTGTTCATGTGACTGGATAGAGCTTCCCATCATCCAAGATGGCAGGCATTACATATCCTTCTTGTCCATCCATTCCCTCCATTGTCCAGGCTTTCACACATCTGGAATACCTAATGGCTGTTTTGATCATACAGAAAGTCTATTTGGATCCAGGGATTGTTAGATTTTATACTCAATTTTGAAAGTTGCTTGTATAACTTGTAAGCTATGAAGTTAGATGGGACTAGCTGAGGAGTATAAATATTAATATTTAACCTGATTTTCAGAGTTAGGGATTGGAATGATTACGGTAATTGGCTTGATTACGGTAATTGGCTTTATTGTTTCATTATTTGTAGCTTGGTTTGTTGTGTAAATTTTAGTTTTCATTGTCAAGTTCATTGACAATATCATCATGCATTAGTTTGGGTTCACTGGGAAAACAATATGATGACATGCCTCAGATTTTCAAATGAGGTTATAAAAGGGATTCTGCACGGTACCAACAATTGTTTACATGACCAGCATCATTCAGATTTTTGCAGGTGATTAAACAGGGTGTCCGCGGGGTTTTAAAAAGTATTAAAAAGTGATAAATAAAAATAGTCAAATTTAAGGCCATTAAAAGTGTTAAATTTGGTCTCAGAGGTATTATTTTTTCCAAATTAGGTATTATTTTTTTCAGACTATCAGGTGTCGTATTATGAATATCAACATAGAAATATATTCCAAATGAAATGTTTTGAACGATTATAAAAACAAAACAGATTATTTGCTCCTCCCGCTTGCGCTGCCCTGTGTTGCAAATGAAGCGCTCCTCCCACAGTGTTGCCAACTTAGCGACTTTGACGCTATTTCCAACAGCTTTTCAGACCCCCTTCTTGACTTTTTAAATCCTAAAAGTACCTAGTGAACACCTCAGAAACATCTCTGGTAACCCTTAGCTACTTTCTGGATAACTGTCGTCGACATTTCCTGCAGGTTAGCTAAACACTCTGTCTGCGCTCCGGACCGTTCTTCAGGACATTTAGGAAAGGGAATGATGTAGTGATGTGTCGGTCGCTACAGAAACAGCTCTCAGAGCCGGCTCTCTGTTGGATTAACCAGAGTGAGTGACACACACCGTACCTGCGGGCTCCTGAGCCGCTAAAAACGGCTAAATGTGTGCGTGCGGCGTGCTAAACACGTGCAGCTTGCCCCTGATTGCTGTGAGACCGGGTTGGGGGGTGGGGATGCAGCTGTGGTTGAGACAATTATTACATTAACTGATGGACTTGTAAATACATAGTTTATAAATAAGGTAGAAATAAGTTCCTCACGCTGATAACTAATCTCTCTGAGACACGGTGCTAGTGCATGCTCCTACAGCACCTTGACACGACTAAATAAATGTTATGCAACATTTTGTGAACATCAATTTATTTGCATTTATTTGTTATGTCACTGTATAATTGTTGTTGTCAGTATTTGCAAGATATTGGTATTTGGGTCTATACTGGTTAGACTTAAATGAGTTAAACCAAGGTCTATTGCCCTTGGGTCATAAACTATGAGCTATAAGTATATTGGTCTTTTTATACTGGGAATCAGGAGTTATTTTAGTGATCATCTTGTTTCTTGTTTATTTTTGCCCTGATTGTGCCCTGAGTAGGGCTGGGGGTAAACAATTATTTTTAAAACGATTATTCTGACGATTATTTTATCGAATAGTCGACTATTCTAATGACTATTTAGATGATTAATCTAGCGATTATTTTCTATTGCACAATTAATAAAAACAAAAAAATCTCAAATAAATTCTTCCAAAAAATTGATAAATTGTTACTGTAAGAGAATAAACACTACAGGCCTTCCATTCTGTATAACACTGCTTTTATTGTGTTGTGGTTGGTTATGTTCTGGTGACTGTAGAGGTTGGGAGTGCAGGCTGCTGCCTGAGAGGTGGTTGGAGACGGAGTGTCTCCATGCTGCTTTGATTTGGTCACTTATGTACGTGAGGCGAGTGGTGTTACGATCCTTCCTGGGGAGTTTGGCTTGTGTGCAAAAAGGAAGGGACAATAACGGGATTTAAAAGTTAAAATGATGATCAGGTTTATTCACAACTACAAAAAAACATAAATATTTCCATCCACAGGTTGGGAATAATAAAACTAATTCTGCCCGTGGGAAATTAAAACAAAAGTACAAATAACCTGGGATGTCCCACTGGGCAACGATTACATGGTTCTGGACCAAAATAAGGATCTCCAAAGGTCCAAACTCTAAACTGGGCGGTTAAACCAAACTTAAGGTGATATTTTAAACTAAATCGAAAACCCACAACACTCTAAATGTAACAAAAGGGAGATCTGCACCACAAAAAAGATGAACTCTAAACCAAAACGTAACAGCTTATCCAAACGCAAGAAGCTGTTAGCGAAAATGCTAACAGTAGCTTTACCAACATTAAGTTCAAGTTACCAAGTTTAAATAAACCAAAAATACCCAGCATCAAACAGACCAGCATGGAGGAGAGACTGCTACCACCAAAACAGCTCTCCTCATGTCTGAAAGAAGCTCCTTTATGAAGGGAGAAACGCTCCCGGTGATTTTCTACATCTGCGGTAGAGACAAAGCAGCGCATCTGACCTCGGAAGTTGTTGTCCGTTGCCGGGAGACGAAGGCGGGCAAAACAGGAAAGGAATCTAGCAGCAGACGGACATTGTTCCGGGTCTTCGGTATTTGGCGGAGATGTTAGTGAAGGTGGAGAAGAGGGCGAACTAGAGGAAAAACAGGCAGATTCCTCCTCCATTTACAAACTCCTGGGGATGCAACAAGTGGGCGCGGTGTGTTGACTACCGGATCTGACGTCGACGAATTTTTAGAATCGAGCCGTCGACGTCATCGATGCGTCGCCACAGCTCTAGCCCTGAGCAATTTTATGACTGAATAAAAAAAATAAAATAAAAAATCTACATGAATTGAAAAATCGTCTTCGATAATCGAGATCTCAATTTCAGTCACAATAATCGTGATTATTGTTTTTGCCTTAATCGAGCAGCCCTACTTTAGCATATCCGGTCACATAATGATGACGTCATATTCAGTGGTCGTTCTGCATCATTTCAGGCCTCGTAGTCAACTGTCTGAACCGCTGAACAGAAGTGCCTGGCTTATTTTCTAAGTAAAATAAATATGTGCAATACGTTGTCAACATCAGTGAGTCTCTAAGTCTATTCTTTTTGTATGTTATATATGTTAAAATATGTGTAAATAGGTCGCTGATTAACACTTGCAATTTAGTGTTGTGATGGTTTTAAAAAAATTCTGAAGGTAGTAAAAAAGGTATTAAAAAGTAGTAAATTTTACTTAAGGATTGCTGTATATACCCTGTTAAAACACCTGAACAATGCTAGCTTTGATTTTAAGATAACTGTTAAACTATTAAATGATTAAATGATTTAATCTTTATTGATAATCAGAACTAAAATGTCAGAGTGAGGATATTGGCACTGACTTTAGGACAGCTTTTTTAATCCCAATCCAAGCTTTTGTTTCATTAATTTATTTTCTTCCTGGCTTTTTTTTTATCCTCTTGGTAGGGTTGTCACGGTATGAAAATTTAACCTCACGGTTATTGTGACCAAAATTATCACGGTTTTCGGTATTATCGCGGTATTTTTTAAACGGTGTTGCATATGTTCAGAAAGCATTGATAGTCCTGTTCTACACAAACTGAAATAGTTTTGAAAATGTTTAACAGTGTTTATTAAACCTAAAATAACACAAAGCCTTAGCAAAAGTGCAACTTTTCACAAGGAACAAATAGCTTCTTTTTCTGGAACATGTTACAGTAGTCAGTGCAGGTTTAAATTATACAAATCCAAACATTCAAAACATAAACAATATGTAAACAAATCAAAGAAACACCACTTGTTTTCTCATATACTTGTTTTCTTCATTATCAAAATGAAAATCTAAAACTCCAGTCCACACTTGACTTGAGCACTGTACAAGTCAACCTTAAAAAATATGTATTTAAAACAAATAGCCACTTTAAACAAATTGCTAAAATAACTACTACACTATGTAATCAAATCCAAATGTTCAAGTATAAATGGCATTGAATAAGTAAACAAATCAATGACAAGGAACTAATTGTATATTTCTCTTCATCATCAACAAATAAGATGCTTCATCCAGCAACAGGGTGTCCGTGACACGGTTTAAATGCTGGCAGAGGGCGCTGCGGCTGCAGTATATAGTGACTCGTTGCATTCTCCCTCAACCAAAAGTCCTCACGTCATGCATTTAAGCTAAAATGCTAATGTTAACTTACCTTGCACTGGCTGTAGAGATGTGGGTGATCGTCACACAGATGTGCCATTAGATTCGAAGTGTTACCTTTTGCAGACACTTGTTTCCTGCACGTTCTGCAAACGGGATAGCCGTCTTCTATTAACTGTCCCTCAGCATTTTTCAGAAATCCCAAATATGCCCATACTTCCGATTTAGTCTTCTTTGAGGGCTGATGGATGTCCTGGGCGCTGCCGTCTCCTCCTTCGGCCATTATTTCAGCTTCAAAGTTTTGGTGCCGTTGCAAACTAAAAAGTGCGTGTGCGCGCCGCGGGAACTTCAGCTGAAGCGACGGTGGCTGGTAAGGGTCACCGCGCCGAAACCGCGGCCACGGTAAACCCACCGAGATAATATAGTTTTTTAAAAACTGGACGGTTATTTTTATTGTCAACTTTTTTACCGGGGTTTACCGCTATACCGGTTACCGTGACAACCCTACCTCTTGGTTGAATTGTTGCTGAGCCCAAAGTCTGTTTCTGAAATCCATTAGAGCAAAGCTGGTGTCTGTCTTTTTAACGAGTAGAGCTGAGTGAAGTGGCCAATTCAGGGTCGTGAAGGTCAGCAGATATAAATCTGATTTACCATGAAGATTTGAAAACAAGTAAACTGGTAAATAAATACAGTTTTAAGCGTCCATGTCTACACATTCATAGCTTTGTACTGTTCATCTCTGAGTGAATCCATTGTAGTGTTCCTGATTGTGTCTGCACCTTATGGCCCACTGACACCACTCTGAACTTTCTCAGCTGTTAAACTTAAGAATATAGTCACTTGTTGATGAGCAAGGCTAAAGAAAGATTCTTGAAAGTCTGTGTCATAATTCTCCCCCCTGTGTCTGTGGCTCTCACTTTCTAATTGTGTTTCATTGTCTGTTTGTTGATGCAGGCCGGGTCAGGTCACCGTGATTCAGGCCTGTAAGCAGGAGGTGGATTGGCTCTGTCTATTTATAGTCCCGTCAGCTCTGGGCCACGCTGACCCAAGTCTGTGTTTGTTGCTCTTTCCTTGGCCTTGTTGGTTTTTGTGAGTTCGTTGTTCATTTAGCTCATTGTAGTTTATCCTCGAATAGAAACGTGTTACCCTCAAGTGTTTAACACACTCTTTCTCACTCTCAGAAAATTCCTCTATATTTTTGTACTCTGTGTTGCACAATAAAAATAGTCACCTTGTCATTTTTTTCTAACCCTGTGATATATAAAATTATATTTTTGAATTATAAGAATTTCCTGCAGTCAACCTGACTCATGGGTAGTTTAAGTTACGCTTTTCTCCTGACATATGGTTGACTAGGGGTGCACGTTTACCAAGTTTTCTTTAACCAGTTATTGATGCCCTTAACGGTTAGTAGTCTGTTAACCGGAACACCCCACCTCCCCTACCCCCGGACACACGCACAAACCTTTGACCCCGCTCTGTAAATAATACAAACTCTTTGTCTGTTAACTCTTTTTAATATAAAGTTAAAAGTCCTATAGTCATAATCACACACTGGTGAAATTCATCTCTGCATTTGACCCATCCCCGTGGGGAGACGTGAGCTGCAGCAGTGGGTGCGCTCCGAAACTATTTGGTGGTTTAATCCTCCAATCTTCTTAAAGCTGAGCGTCAAGCAGGGATGCATTGGGTCCCATTTTTGAAGTCCTTGGTATGACCCGACCGGGATTTGAACCTCGATCTCCCAGTCCCAGGACACTCTACCACTGGGCCACTGAGAAGTCACCAAAGTCTGGCGTGAGAGTGTGATGAGAGCAAAAATGTCTTTCAGCATCTGTTTTGCAGCAGGCCATCTGGCATCAAATACACACTACTTATAAGCACATTCCAGAGGTCACACCTTCTTAAAAAACAGTTTAAGTTTCCTTGTGTTGGAGTAAATAATTACATTGAAATGGCCTGTATTTGATATAGCGCCTTCTAGAGTCTTGGAACCCCTCAAGGCGCTTTACAACACAATCAGTCATTCACCCATTTACACACACATTCACATACTGGTGTGGATGAGCTACATTGTAGCCACAGCTGCCCTGGGGCTCACTGACAGAGGCGAGGCTGCCGAGCACTGGCGCCACCAGTCCCTCTGACCACCACCAGCAGGCAGCGTGGGTTAACCCCTTCTTTCCACCGGAGTCGTCAGCAGCACGTCATAGCTGCTGATTGAAACCGCTGTGGTCAACAGAACCTTTTCCACCAGAGCCGTCAGCAGCGCGAGTCGGCTGCGTCTCAGGAGCAGCATGTCGCGGCCCTTACGTGCCGGTTCTATTTTCTACGCGCTACGTCTCTGAAACGGGTCAAGTTCGATATTTTGGGGAAGGAAAGACAGGAAATCGGATGCAGAAACGGAGCGAAGCTCCCGAGATTTTCAGAATAAAGAAACGTACTGCCTTCCGGTTGCTTTACTTTTAACAAAAGTTACTAAATGTGCGGCCCCGTGAGAAGTTATCATCTAGCTAGCGGTCTCCTTTGTTTTTCAGGTCCGTATTGGCGATTTATAAAACGGACAGAACATAAAACACAAACCTTTTGGAGCCATGTTGTAGTTTTCTCCTGCTTGTTGTTGTGTTTACTGACGAAGTCACTCGTGTGACTTCGTGCTCGGTCGGTGACAGCTGCTCCCCTGCTGCTTCGCGTCTCGTGGGAAGGGCCAAGCAGCAGCTTATGCGAGCAAGACATGCTGCTGCAGGAACGTGCTGCTGACGGCTCCGGTGGAAAGAAGGAGTAAGTGTCTTGCCCAAGGACACAACGACAGCAACAGACTGAGTGGGGCTCGAACCTGCAACCTTCCGATTACGGGGCGAGCACAACTCCTGTGCCACCACTGATATCTTTATTTTACTAAACGGATTACTCTTAAGCCTGGTTCATGCTTCTCCATCAGCTCCGCAAGGGACAGACACGCACGGATTGATGGAAGCGTTTTGCTCTCATACTTCGTCTCCTGGAGAGCGTTGCAAAGCAATTGCCCGGCAGGACAACAGAGGGTGTAGCGCTGTTCTGTGGTATCCTGTCCTGTGTCGGTCCAAGATAGTGTGTTTATATTGTGTTTTTTTTTTTTTTTTGTATATAAGAGACTTTTTAACACGGACATATTTGTCTCTCATTCTCCTCCACCTCTTCATGCGCTTACCACCTCCAAACCCACGTTTCCTGTCATTTCTGTCCACAGATAAAACGCTTGCTGCGCATCTTTTCACTCCTCCAGTCACGGGGAATTAAACGTTCATGTTTTTAGTTTTTTCGCGAGGTATTCTTCAAGCTTCTCCGTGTCTGCCGCTAGTTATCCTCGGCTCTCTTTATGTTTTTGAGGGCGCAATGGCGGCGCGTAAACAACAGCAGCGTCCTGACCAAGCACAAGCTTGCGTTGTCCTTCTCGACTGACGGATGTTTAGAAAAGAGAGCTCGACTCCGTCCATCCTTGCGGAGCTCTCCGGCAGGCCCGCAGGGACGTTGCGTGTCTCCGCACTGACGCAGATGGAGAAGCATGAATCAGGCTTTAGGGGGCAGACGCAAGACATGGCAGACTGACCTGTTGCTGGTCTCTGTTCATTTAGCTGCATGGCTTAATTTCCACGTTGTGCCAGACTATGCACTCCGATGTGGCGCTCATTCTGCTCACTACAAAGAATAAAATCTCTGACGTTGTGCTCTTTCTTGACCGCGTCATCTTTGAGTAAATGTATTTGATTCATGTGAGTTACAAGCTCACCCTTTCTTTTGTGGTTTTTGAGTCAATAGTGTTTTCACCCCCTCTACTGGCTCAAAATATATTGTAGCAGTCATACAGGAATACCTAGACCAGGGGTCGGCAACCCGCGGCTCTGGAGCCGCATGCGGCTCTTCCATCCATCTGATGTGGCTCTCTGTACTTGTAAAATAATGAATGGATATTTAAATAAAAAGCTTTACATTTTACTGCATTAATTTTACATCTGTATGCCAATTCTAAATGTAAAGATTGTCTGTGTAAACCTGAACAGGTCCAACCCGGTCTTACTGTGAGACCGGGTTGACGCGTCACGCTTGTGCGTAATCATATGCGCTTTCTGAGCTGAAGAGGATGTGAAATTCTGGGACTCTCCTCAGACAGGCTCCTGACATTGGAGACAGGAACAAGCGCTATCCAGCCAAAGTTTCATAATCAAGGAACATTTTCTAAGTGACAAGTCTCTCTGAAAGACAGGGTTTGGAAAACGCTCGCTTCAGTCGGAGGAATCTTCCCGCATGCGCTCTGGTTCTGCGACGCGCTCCAAGCCCCTCTCCACATATTCAGCTTGCTGTGGACCTTATGCAGTACACGCTGACAGTGAGCTGCGCTGAGCAGTGTCCAGCTCAGATGTTCAGAAGGGAATCTTTTCTTGAGTGATTTAGCTACATCTGCGATGTGCGTAGAATAAAATTAGACAGTTCCCATGGTCAGTTTGTCTGCATGTGTCTATTCTTTCTCCGTCAAAATAAACGGTCAAATACGGGAACTATCCGGTCAACACCACAAGCCCTGCTTTTAACTGTTCTGTTTTCTTGTGAAAATTGTTGCAAAGAGATATAATTTCACTTGATTAACACCAGAGCCAGGCGCACTGCACAGTTATCTCCGTCACTGTAAATGAGGGAAAAAGAAAATGATCGCATCCTTTTCTGACCTTCCCCACCTACAAAGTTTAATTACAACAATCAAATGTGACAGAGCCTGGATTTGTATTCTGAACAGTCTAAACATGTTTTAAAAAGAAACGTATGACAAAAGTGGCACCTGCTCAGTAAAACCATCAACAGGGTGAAAAATATCAAAATATTGTAGGCAGAGACGGGCTTCAACTTCTGGATCCACTTTATATAAATCGTTTTATTGAATATCTTTTTTATGAAAGATAACTTTGACATACACGAGCGACCGGTACCGGCTGCTGTCACCTGTTGTGATTGGTTAAAGCAGCTCTCTGCTGTCTGAGGGTAGGTCCCGCACACAAAGCCGCGGCTGCTGTGGCTCCCAGTGTTTTCTTTACTGTGGGAAACGGGTAATAATGGCTCTTTGATGGGAACAGGTTGCCGACCCCCGACCTAGACACAACATTGGGTGCTGGAGAGCGTAACAGCATCGCCGCCATATTGGATGGGTCTCCTCACTCTCCAAACCCAACAGGAGTCTAACCAAGGTGAACAACTATGCCTATTTTTTGTACAGCCTACAGCTGCAACAACTGACTGTATTTTTTTGTTGTTGGGTAAACACCTTCCTCAGAAGAAATATGTGCACTGGGGCCGGATGGAGACCCATCTTAAGATGTCAGCCGGCCACTATGGCAGCTCCAATAGGCAGCGCCAGTCCATGGGGCGTCGTCTATGTATGTGATGTTTGTGGTATCAGTTGCTAGATGGAATTTACCTTCTGTTACTTTACACTATTGATGGCTTTCAAGGTGAGAAGAAGAGTTTTGAATTCAATGCCTTGTTACACAGGAAGCCAATGGAGCTGCTGGAGGACAGGGCTAATATGGTGACTCATTAGGGTTTTGGAAACTATGCGTGCAGCTGAGTTCTGGACCAATCGGAGCTTATGGAGGGACTTTTGTGGTAGATCAAACAGGAGTGAATTACAGTAGTCAATTAGGTCAATTTAATATTATGCATACAGACATGCATACATAGACGCCCTGTGGATTGACTACCTATTGGAGCTGTCGTAGTGGCCAGCCGCCATCTTGGATGGGTCTCCATTTGCCCGCAGTGCATTCACTTCTACTGAGGAGCATGCTTACCGAGCTAAATAACAAAACACATTTTATCAAGCTTTTTCACAAAATCAGACATATGGTATGGGATGACAATTAAAATATAAATATATTTAAACAAAATTAAATCCCATCAGGAAGGCAAGAGAAGTATAGTAATCCCACCTGATCTATTTTCAATCATATGTTGTTGTTGTAACTGTAGCCTGCAAAAAAAAAAACGGGCGCAGTTGCTCGCTCTGCATTGACTTTGGAGAGTCTTGCCCTCTGTGTCCAAATAATTCCATGATTAACATCCAAACATGGACAAAACTGAAGTTCAGAGAGTCAAAACGGTCGAACATCTATTAACGTGAGGCTGAGGCCTTTCCCCCGAGCTAGCTCTGAAGTCACGTGGCTTTGATGCTCATTAATTGTTCTGAATTTTAATAATTTAATTCCACTTAGACAGAAGAGTTACAATAAAAATTCACCCCGTCAGCATTGTCATGAATTTGAACTAGATCTATTAAACCTAAAATATGGCAGCGACGCTGTTACACTTTCCAGCTCCCAGTGGGGCATCTACATATTCATGTCTATGAATACAAAAGTGACAGTAGGCAGACAAAGTGATGTTATTGATGTGGGATTGAAATGAAAGAGTATGATCAAGGAAGACACCCATTCTTAAGGGTCTAATTAGTGCTTTTTTTGCAACCTGATACAGTCAAAAATGCAGACACAGTGAACTTTTTTTTATTTTAGTTTATTTTTTTCAAACCACTCTACTGTTTGAAGCCTCATGTCTTGGACAGAATGGAGCCATCTTGAATAAAAACAGCTTTTTGCATCCACAAAGGTCCAATTTATGTACTCGAATAAAATAAGTTAGTCCACAACATGTTTTAAAACCACAGTACATTATAACAAGCCTTAGAATTTTCTTTATCTCTTCCATAATACGTTTTCATCGTAACCGTCTTTAGACCGCTCTTATTAGCTTGAAACTTACATGGTCACTGGTTGGGTTTGAACTCGAATGTCTGAAGTAAAAGCCCAACCCCTTAGCCACTGTACTATCTGTCTGCCTGTTTTAGCTTCAGACTCTTACAGCACTGACCCCGCTGTATAAGATTTTGATCTACACCTTACCTGATCCAACAGGTTAAGGGTTACACCCTCAGCTTGGGCAAAATCTTACACTCTCAACTCAAAAGAGCTGCCCTTTATTTTCGCTTGTGTAGCTTGAATTGATTGTGGTGCAGTGTATTGTAGATATTCGATAACAGAGCCAAAAACTTGCATTTGTGTTTACTCTGACAATTTTTTAAGGATTGTGGATCTCCCTCCCTGCAGGCAGAAGTTAATTTATGTACATAAGGGTGGGGTATGAGTTGTTTTTCTGAAAGCCGATGTGAGCTGAAAGAAGCCATCTATCCATTCGTCTTGTGCTTCCTTCTGTTTAGAGCATCTAGACGAGATAAGTGGTAGGCCAGGTGGATAAATGAAGACAATCATGTATCACGCCTTTGGTCATCACTCAATGCTCTGCATTACACGCCCTCTGAAGAAAGAAGTGTCTCCAGCTGATACTTTATTCACACACAGCATAGTTTTAGTCTTTTGACTAAAATTCTTTTTAATTTTAGCCAAGGTTTGATCTTCCAATTTGCTATAAAGGAGGCAGAATGTAAACCAACATTTTCCTTGTTGTTCAATAAAGACAGGTTGGGTGGTCAAAAGTAGCATGCCAAAAAGTCAGTCGTGTGTGAACAGCTTTTTATGTAAATTAGGAAGTTGAAAAGGGCGAGAGAAAAACTCCTTTTCTGAATAAGCCTTCCTAGACACGTCACAAGGTAACTACTCCTGCTACATCTACATACTGTACCCCACTTCAGCATCAGCAATATTTAAAAGCTGGTAGCAGCAACGCTACCGCAGAGCCATGGTAAGCTGGGACTCAGTTAGCACCATCGGCATATATACTGGACAATTCATGTCCACAGGCTCAAATTATAAGGTTTTGATTCCAAATAGAAGGCGCCAGCATTCAGACATCAATTCTGTTTGCTTCACAGCCAGACAGGACACGGAGCCCAACCCCCCCCCCCCCCCCCCCAAAATAAAACAAATAGAAGGTTCCCACCACTGCTGATTTCCCGGAGCCGGGAGCCGAATGACCAAGTGGTGTTATGATAAACACATTTTCTCCCATTCAACCAGCAAACTATTAGTGACAAAAATGCGGCTGAGCTACTGAAAAGTGAAACGTCAACAAAAAAAAAAATGCGGTGTTTCTGTGGTTTCCCTCAGAGATCCACAAGTGACCAGCATAACTACAGCCTCGTGCGTTCCAGTGTTACGTCGACGGGAAACGGGAGCAGCCAGCCTCCTGCTGTTCCCGGGCAGGAGACGGGAGAAACCGGACATCGAGTCAAATTTTTTATACAGCCCCACTAACATGTTTGACGAAGCAGTTCAATGATGAAGCATTTCCCCCCACTCAACCAGCAAAATAAAGCAAAGAAATATAATTTTACTTCTTTTGTACGTTCTTTCTGTGTTTGTCTTCAAATTCCATTTCTGATTCCTTTTTTATCTGTAGCTGATGGTGGCGTCACTTCCTACTCCGTTTATCTGGTGGCGTCACTTCCTACTCCATTTATCCGCAGCAGATAAACGGAGTAGGAAGTGACGCCACCATCAGCGTCAGCTCTTAAGATGTTTTCAGCCGCAAACGAAACGTCAGCAAGGTAAAGAAAAACCTTATTTGTGTTCAAAAATAGAACCGCAAATGGAATAATTTTACTTACTAATGAAGCATAAACAGCTTGAATGGTCTGTTAGTGCAGTCAGTAACCACTGCTTGCCCTCTGTGTCCAAATAATTCCATGATTAACATCCAAACACAGACAAAACTGAAGTTCAGAGAGTCAAAACGACCGAACATCTATTAACGTGAGGCTGAGTCTCGTGGCTCTGATGCTCATTAATTATTCTGAGTTTTAATCATTTAATTCCACTTAAACAGAAGAGTTACAAAAATAATTCACCCCGTCAGCGTTGTCACGAATGTAAACTAGATCTAATAAACCTAAAATGTTTTTTCGAACCAGTCTGTTAACGTGTTTATTTCTGCTTTGAAATTGGCATTTTTAACATGGGAGTCAATGAGGATTTGCTCACTTCTGCTGCCAGCCCCTTGTGGATGAGGGTGGAACTTCAATTTTTGCCACTTCTGCTGTGACTTAAAAATAAAGACCAGAATGGCCCCTCTGTTAGCTTCAGCTAGCCACCTCAACTGGCTCATTTTGATGTGGAGTTTTATTTTCCCTTTCATGCATTTGTTCAAGCATGTTGAAAAAGTTGTATTTACTCTATTTGCAAATGGCTGACTGAAAGTTTTTGGTTGAAATCATTCATCATTTAGCTTATTTGTAAGGAAGTGATGAAACCTTTATATATTAGGCTTCCATCCTTCAGTAATGTTTTTTCTACTATTACCAACCCAGATGTAAGAGTAATTTATAACATTTTGGTCATTCTAGACCCCAAATTACATGCTGACATGAAGCTTATTTTCCACTTTGTCCTTGGTCCTCAGTGTTTTCATCAAAGGAAGGGAGTGTTTCCTTTCCTTTCTTCCGGTCTGTGTTTCCTCGCCAAACTGAAGCTTGCCTTCTAATCTCAATCTCCAAATGTAGCTCAACCTGTCCATTTCACACAACTTTGTTACTTCTTTCGTGAGAAAAGAGGATTTAGATCATAATGGCTGCCATAGTTCACTTCCCGTACAACACTGATTGATTGATTGCATTACCAACAGAAGCGCTGACAGAAGAGAAAGTTTCTCTTTAATTTTCTGAATCATCAGAAACGTAGTCCTCATAAAGGTTTTGACACGTTTCTACTTGAAACTGCTGTTATGTGATCATCGCTTTGTTCTTTGTGCATTAATCATATATATTTTTTTTAGATTTTATTTATCTTGCTCATTTTATTACACTATTACTTTCTTTGTCAGTACAAGTTACTTTCTTGTTTTGTCAGTTAATGCTATTTCAGCGTAATTATGGACAAAGGATGAGTTAAACTCTTATTAGCAGTAAGAATGTTTGATATGGCCTAAAACATTCTCACATTCTCACCAGCTGAATCGCAGCAAAACAAATACTTCTACAAAGAATAGAATATAATTTAAGGAAAATGTAACGTTCAAAACTTACTTAATATTTTTTTATGTTTTATATTGTTTTTAGTTTTGATTTTTTTTCTGAACAGTGGAACACAAAAATTCTCATGAAATTGTAACGTTATGAAGTTCATAATTTTCAGCTCCACACAGCTGCCCCTGTACACAGTAGCACCCGTGTTGAAAACGCCAAGGTCGGGTGTTCCTCAGACTGTTTACATTCCAGGAGAAGAGCCAGAAGGAAAAGAACGCTTTTCAATAATCAAAGTACTTAATTTGTGATTAAAGCTAGTCGAAACAGATGTTGATCAATAATAATCAAGTGAATGATCTGTGGAATAAAGATGTCATGATTTATGTGTTTAATGAAAACAGGACTACTGCACAGACAGACTGACCCTCATCTCCATAGAAACGCATGACACATTGCTCCAACCAATCAGAGCCTTCGGCTGCCGCAAGAGAATCTGGCTTGTTGACTTAAAGTGTCCAATCCGCTTTACTAAAACTTATCAACAATTCAGAGATATAAAACAAGGCAACGCCATTTTAAGCTCAGTTCCATTTTGACTTCATTTCTATCCACCGTCATCCCAAAGAGAAGCACAGCCTGGCCAGATGTGTTTTCTTCTTTAAACTAAGAACTGTGAAGTTGGAGATTTTCGTCGTTTAACAACCAGACGACATCCTTTCAAAATAAGAGCACCTGCTGACGCTGCCGATTGTTACCTGGGTCGACCCTTCAGACGGGCTTTGAAACGCTGCGACCGCTGTTTCGACCAGCTCCAGCGCACATCCGAGGTCTTCAGACCTGGCATTTCCTGATCTACCTGGGAGGCCCCCACTGGGTACGTACACGGCAAAATAGCAGCTCATGTCATCACTTTATAAGCCTCGTGATATCTAGTCATAACAATCAAAGACTACCAGATTCAATGACGTCAGCCTAAGGAGTCTGAACCAACCACACACACACACACACACACACACACACACACACACACACACACACATCGAACATCACATTCATTTCCAAACAACACAGAGTTAGTCCTGATAGATTGTAGAATTTATAATAAAATTCTTAAACAATCCCAACTCTCTCTTTTCTTGTCTCAAGGTCAATACAGAGTGTTAAATGAACTCCCTGATGATAAAAACAACCTATTCTTCTGATTATAACAAGTGATCTACTTACAGTATATTAAAATACAACTCTAGATCGTTACATCACTCTATTTCACTACAAAATGAATGAAGATATTTTAAATAAAATATTTTAAACAAAATGTGAAGAAAATGCCAAATTATAAATGGTTTGAACTGAAGTAAAAAATTTAAAAACAGAAATTACATTTTTTATTTTTATTTTGCTCACAGAAATGCATTATTGCTTCAGTAGTGAATAACTGCAGGTAAAATGATGCTTTTCAGCGTTTTTGTCGACAGCAGTGAGACGAGGTTGGGGATTTATGCAATTTTTTTTTCTTTTTGTTGAGTGACACTCCTGCCTGATGATCTTACTGTATTTCTTTTGTGTGGTGTAATTCACACTCCGACTGCTAGGTGGCAGCAGTATTTACCGCCTTTTATTCTGATGAATAGAAAGACCTCATGACAAAGGTGGATGTGTCTTGTAAGCGTCCAACCTGAGTTTTGTAATTAAATTCAACCTTACAAATTGCAAATATTGTCTAACTTTTAGAATCACCAAATAGGGAGCCAAAGTCATGCCCATCTACTTCCGGACCGTGGGTCCCTGGAAGAACGAAAAAATGAATTCAAGTCAATGGGGCTAAAAGAGCTATTTTTTAATATCCGTTTGTTATGTGCCATGGATTTATATATATCGGAGTTTTAAAGACACATTTTGATGCCAGCAATGTGCATATTTTAGGTTTTATGTGAAAATATGTCCAGGACTACAAATGCCAATCAACAACGTGATGTCATCAAACCAAACACGGAGAAAAGCAGAGGAAAAATAGCTTTAAGTAGGTACTGCAAACTTCAAATCCATCCTTCAGGAGGAAGGAACCACCATGAATCTGGCCATTTGGTAAGTAGCAGCTATGCTAGGGGAGAGGAGATCCTGTGGGGACGTCATATATGCGACGTACCGATGTCCGGTTTGTAGTCATGCTAATTACAATCTTTTACAAGCTGATAAATCTCAAAGTACGTGACTGGCGTGGTCGAAACACCCATCATTAATTTTCATTTTAATTGAAATTCAACATACATTCAACATGTGTGATCCGGGGGTAAGGCAAAGCGGATTCGAAAATAGCTCTTTTAGCCCCGTTAACTTGCATTCATTTTTTTTCATTCTTCCAGGGACCAATGAGCCGACTGGAAAGGGAGGAGACTTAGGCTCCCTATCCCGTTTTATCTCCCCTGTATTGTTAATATCGATCGTGTGGCTAGTTCCTTGCCAATACACACCTCGTTATAAATGTTCTTTCTTAACCTACTGATCTTGATTTCCTTGTCGGGAGTGTGCAGGAGGAGCTTGAAATGGACTTGTGTAAATGCCGTCTTAATCATTTGTTATTGTTTTAGTATCAAGCGAGCTAGGTTTGGGAACTTCTGCTTTGACAGGGGGTGTTGCTGTCAGTCAATGTTGCAGCGTTGCCCTCTTGGTGCGCCAGGCAATCTCTTTTTGACACATTTTGTCCAACAGTAATTGTAATTTGAGTAAAACTCAGCAAAGAGAACCCAAGTAGAGTATACTTGAAAATGTCCAGGTAACCCATTACCTTCAATTTTTCGAGTTTTGAAGCATGCAAAAAAATAAGTTCAATGTACTTGAGTTCATAATACAATGTACTGAAGAAGAATATGTTGAATGTACTAGTAACCGAGTTACAGTAACTAAAGATACTTAATTGAAAGGATTATTAAACACCCATTTATATAACTCAGCTTGTTTATTAAGTATTACTGTATAGTTTGAGCTCTGTATATGAGTAGAAGTACAATAAGCTAGGCTGTTAAAAAGTACAGCTTTCTCAAATTTATAGGTGGTATTAAAAAATTACACGTTTAGGTAAAATGAACTCCGTTTATAAAAGTAGAGCGTACTGATTGAACTTAAAATTTGAAGTACAGTAAGAAAGGACATAAAACAGCTCAGCTAACCTAGGATAAACAAGTAATGCTAACAGTTTAGAAACATTTAAGTAGACAAGATGATTTGAGTTTAAACTAAATTTAGGTTTACAGTGTGGTAGGGGGTGACTTGGGGTGATCCCAACTCAGATCCTGGTTTTCTAAGTCAAATATCTCTGACCCCTTCCAGTCTGGCTTTCTGAAGCAGCACTCAACTGAGACTGCTCTAGTAAGGGTGCATAATGGCCTCCTGATGGCTGCTGATGCAGGGAAATGCTCTGTCATGGTCCTGCTAGACCTCAGTGCAGCTTTTGACACTGTAGACCACAACGTTCTACTAAACAGGTTAAAGGCCCTGGCTGGGATTTCAGGTTCTGCTCTAGACTGGCTCTCTTCCTATCTCACTAACAGAACATTCACAGTGAAGTCAGAAACCTTCTCTTCAGATACTGCCTCTCTAACATGCGGGGTCCCACAAGGTTCAGTTCTAGGGCCTCTACTATTTGCATTCTATATTCTTCCCCTAGCTGGCATCATTCAGTCTTTCCCAGACATCTCCTACCACATCTACGCTGATGATATTCAGCTCTATATGTCCTTTATGCCACACCAGTTGGACAGGCTGGCCACACTTGTACTCTGCCTGACCCAGATCAGTAACTGGCTGTCCAGCAACTTTCTTGTCCTCAATGCTAACAAGACAGAGACCCTGATCGCTGCACCCCCGGAACTTCAACCAAAAATCGAGCAAGAAATTGCCTCTTTTTGCCCATCAGCCAAGGCCAACATTAGAAACCTAGGAGTTATTTTTGATCCAGCTTTAAGTTTAGACTCACACGTCAAAACCATCGCCCGCTCTTGTTTCTTTCAACTGAGAAACATTTCAAAAGTCCGTAAACTGGTTTCTACTGCAGATCTGGAAAAAATCATCCATGCCTTTGTGTCATCACGCTTAGACTACTGTAACGCTCTTTTTACTGGTCTCAGCAAAACCTCCCTCTCACGCCTTCAAGCCATCCAAAATGCAGCAGCCAGACTCCTAACCAAATCCAGCAGACGAGCTCACATCACTCCAGTTTTACAGTCCCTCCACTGGCTCCCGGTAGAATATAGAATTCAGTTTAAAGTTTTAGTCCTGACCTATAGAGCTCTTAACAACCAGGCTCCAAGCTACCTATCTGAGCTGTTATCCCCACACATCACCTCTCAGAACCTTAGATCCACATCTGAAAACCTCCTGGCTGTTCCTCGAACCAGACTGAAAACCAAAGGGGACAGGGCCTTTCAGACTATTGCACCCAGACTTTGGAACAGTCTACCTTCAAATCTCCGTCTCTCTAACACTGTAGAGGTCTTTAAAAATTATCTAAAAACTCACCTTTTCATCCAGGCGGTCCCTCCCTAAATGTTTCAGAATGATGGCTTTGTTCGGGTTCACACTTTCACTTTGTTTATACTCATGATTTAATTTTCTACGTTTATCACTGCTATTGTTTTTCTGATGTTTTTATTGGTTAGAGGTATTTGCCCTGATCTTTATCATGTTGTACAGCGCTTTGTGATTTATATCTGTGAAAGGCGCTATATAAATAAACTTTTACTTACTTACTTACTTACTTGCTCTTTAAGATTAAAAAAATATAAAGAGTAGATAACTTTAGGTTACTGTCATAACCCCGGTTCTCTGAGTAACATGAGTGAGATGTCTCACTATGGGATACGCCACTCCGCGGATTCCTCAGAAGCACTTATCTCAATACGCCAATCCTGATTGGCCAGTGACCGTGACGTACGCGTCACCTGCTACTATAAGTAGCAAGCGTCCTAACGCACGCACCATTCAAGATAAACACCTCTTCTCGCTTCGCCCAGCAAGAAGGGTTGTCTGGTGAGACATCTCACTCATGTTACTCAGAGAACCGGGGTTACGACAGTAACCTAAAGTTCTCTTTCTTAACATTCGTTTCGATGTCTCACTATGGGATATGGAGACTCCCGTATTGCCAGACAGCTTATCCAGCGATCACCAACCTACAGGGATACGTCTTGGCCCGCCAAAGACCCCACACTCAGAATCGTGTGAGTCATTGCAGGGACCGAAACATCAAGCTTATAGAAGCGTGCAAATGCAAGTGGAGAAGCACAACTTGCTGCTGCACAAATCTCCTGGATTGACAGCCCCCGAAAAAGGGCCCAAGAGGCAGACAGGCCCCTAGTAGAATGGGCCCTGAGCCCAACAGGTGCCTGAATGCCCTGACAGGAGTAAGCCATAGAAATATCCTCCACAATCCAGTGGGAAAGCCGCTGCTTTGTGACGGGTTTCCCCTTACGAGGCCCACCCCATGACACAAAAAGCTGGTCCCCCCTGCGAAGGTTCTCCGTCCGATTCACATACTCCTTGAGCTCGCGAATCGGACACAGCTTGTGCCACCGCTCCTCCTCAGGAGAGGAGAAGGGTGGTGGGTAGAAAGCTGTGAGGATAATAGGAGAAAAGGAGCCCACTACCTTAGGCACAAAGGCAGGGTTAGGCTTCAAGGACACCTTCATGTCACCTGGTGCAAACTGGGTGCAGGATGGGTGCACAGAGAGAGCCTGTAAGTCACTAACTCGCTTTGCAGATACCAAAGCCAGGAGTAGCACCACCTTAAGAGACAGGATCTTAAGGTCCAGGCTGTCCATAGGTTCAAATGGAGGCCCGGAGAGGGCCGACAGCACCAAGGACAGATCCCATGAGGACACCAGGGGTCGAGACACAGGGAGAAGCCTGCGCGCGCCCCTCATGAAGCTACACACCAGGGGGTGTTGACCTGCCAATTTCTTCCCAAAACCCAAGTGTCGGGCGGAAATGGCTGCTAGGTACACTTTAATGGTGGAGAAAGCCTTCTTCCCATCCAACAAGTCTTGCAGGAAAGACAGAATGATGTTCACTGGGCATTGGAAGGGTGAGACCTCCCTACCCTGACACCAGGCTTCAAACACCCTCCATTTACAGTCATATAGGGACCTAGTGGAGGGGGCCCTAGCATTCTGAATGGTTCGAATGACTGCCTGGGGCAGCTCTGCTGACACTAGCCCGCACCCCTCAGGGGCCAGGCCCACAGGGCCAGCCGTTCTGGATGAGGGTGGAAGATCGAGCCTCCCGCTTGGGACACCAGGTCCCTGCGAAGCGGCAGTTTCCAAGGTTGGCCCTCCAGGAGTTGGAAAATGTCAGCCACCCAATGCATGGCTGGCCAGAATGGGGCCACCAGAATGAGAGTGTGGCGCTGGGTTCGTACCCTCAGCAAGGTGGGTGGTATCAGGGCCACTGGGGGAAAAGCGTAAAGCAGTCTCTGTGGCCAGTCGTGCGCCAGCGCGTCCATGCCGAGTGGAGCGTCTCGGTCGCGCAGGGAGAAAAACAGTGGACACTGAGCATTCTCCTTGGAGGCAAAAAGATCCACTATGGCTGTGCCGAACCGGATCCAAATCTGTTCCAACACAGCTGGATGCAGGCTCCAATCCCCGTACAGGGGTGTCCCTCTGGACAACAGATCCGTCCCCCGATTCAGAACACCTGGGACATGGGGGGCTCTGATTGAGAGGAGATGCCTGCTGCACCATAGGATCAGTCTGCGTGCCAGCGTGTGTAACCGCATGGAGCGCAGCCCCCCCCCCCCCCCCCCCCCCCCCCCTGGCGGTTTATATAAGCCACAGTCGTGGTGTTGTCTGTTCTCACTATGGCATGATGGCCGGAGAGAAAAGGCAGGAAGCGCCTCAGGGCCAGAAAAACCGCGAGGAGTTCCAGATAATTTATGTGTGTCCCCCAGAGCTCTCTGCTCCACACACCCCTGACAGAGCGACCATCCAGGAGCCCCCCCCCAACCTGACAGGCTCGCATCTGTCGTGACCACTTTCCTCACGAGAACCAACCCCAAAGGCACCCCCTGTGCCAAGAGGGAGGGGTGACGCCAACAGCGGAGCGCCGCGACGCACGCTGCAGAGACCGTCACCCTGCGTGCTCTGTGGCGCACTGGAGAGAGACCCAGAGAAGCCACCCAGCGTTGAAAATCTCTCATGTGTAGACGGCCGAGTGGTACCACTGAAATAGCCGACGCCATGAGACCCACAAGCCTGAGGCATTACGCAAACCGCACCGAACTGTGTAGGCGGAAGCGCGCCAGGCAGAGCGAGAGCGCGTTCACGCACGGTGTCGAGAGACGGGCCGTGAACGCCCCTGAGTCCAGATTCAGACCTAGAAAGGTTATTTTCTGGGAGGGGAGTAAAGTGCTTTTCTGCCAGTTTATTCTGAAACCCAGACCACACAAGTGATGGATCACAACCATTTGACGCTGCCTCCTCTCTGGATCGTGCCAGCAGGAGCCAGTCGTCTAAATACGTGGCCAGCCGAATGCCCCTCCCTCTCAGAGGGGCGATCGCTGCCTCCGTACACCTGACAAACACCCTCGGGCTCAGCGAGAGGCCGAATGGGAGCACGGTGTATTCGTAACACACTCCCTGAAAGGCAAACCTCAGAAATTTCCTGTGTGGAGGGTACACAGGAATATGAAAGTATGCGTCCCTCAGGTCGATTGAGGTGAACCAGTCGTTCTGGTGAATCAGACGCAAAAGGGATGAGAGCGTGAGCATTTTGAATCTGTACTTTCTGAGGCATCGGTTCAGGGCCCTCAGATCCAGGATCGGGCGAATCCCAGTCCCTCCCCGTTTCGGGACCAGGAAGTACCTGGAGTAGAAACCGCTCTGAGACCGATCGGGAGGCACAATGCATATCGCTCCCTTCTCCAGCAGGGAGGAGATTTCTCCCTGAAGGATGTGAGCTGACGTCCCCTGGGCGTGGGAGAACACTATGCCGGAGAATCGAGGAGGAACTGAGGCGAATTGGAGCCTGTAACCTCTCGAAATAGTTCTCAGCACCCAACGTGAAGCAGAAACCGCTGTCCATTCCTCCATGTGAGTGGAGAGCGGTGACACAGCCGTGACACACGGAGCAGCAGCTCCCTCCAGAGGTTGTGGGGCAGCGGTGCTCGTGGCAGCCACTGCGCATGCGCGGGGGCTTTGTGCTTTGACGGCCCAGGCGTACGGGGACGACCCGTGGCTGGCGGGTAAGTCCGCCAGGGGCCGCCCCCGCCTGGTTCCGCTCATGGGTAACATTTTTATTGATTTTTGCTGCGCCCTTGACATTTTGTCTGGATGCGTCAGCGAACGTTTTAATGCTCCTTGAGCGTGACATGTTTGTAAAAAACAGTGTGAATGATTTTGACGTGTGTTTTGAGCCGGCACAGCCGGCTGCACGTCCTGGCCCCACCCTGGACCGCTCGGGGACTCTGCCGGAGGGGTTCCGTGAAGGGGGCGGGAGAAAGCACCATGGCAACATCGAACAGGAGGAGCTGGCGAACGGGGAACTGCCAGCTGCAGCGTCGGGAGGGAAAGAACTCCGTCAGGCTGCCCTCTTCTTCTTCCTCACCTGCTGACCGCCGGGTCGGGTGGGTTGTCCCGACGGCGGAGCGGCTTGGTTGCCGGATCTCTGAGGCCAAACTGGTCGAAGCGCTGAGCCCGAAGGAGCTGGTTGGACAGCTTGAGGCTTCGGGCGCTTTGGGATCCGGAACTGAGGCTGGGCTCTGGCAGCTGCCTGAGGAAGGTTCGGCCGAGCCGGCAGCGCCGGTGAGGGCTTACGGGGAAGGCAGAGATGAAGGGCTTCATCCTCTTTCTTTTTGGCCTCACACCGTTGCTGCATTGATGCCAGGGCAGAGCCAAAAATGCCTTCAGGCACGATTGGCATGTCCAAAATGTCGTCCTTCTCTCTATCAGAGAGGTTGGTGAGGTTCAGCCATCGTGCACGTTCTTGAAGCACCATCATGCCCATAGCTTTAGCCGTAGCCTGGACCGCGCAGCGCTGAACACGCAGGCAGATGTCGGTCAGTACGGTGATTTCCTCCCACACCTCCGGGTCCGGCTTCGTATTCATGTCCTCACAGAGCTCGGCTTGGTACGCCGAGAGCATGGAGGAGACGTTCAAAGCTCGGACCGAGATGGCGGCAGCCTTGTACGCCCTCTCGTTCAGCGCCGTCTGGAAGCGGTCCGCCTTCGCAGGGAGAGCGGGAGGCCTGGAGGAAGTTGCCGAGAGCCGTGGGTGCAGGTGTGCTGCAACCAGCGGTTCCATCGGCAGCATGCGAAGCATGCCAGCCTTCTCCATCCCCTCGAAGTCCAGCGAGGAGGCTCCTTGGACAGGAGACCTGGAGCTGAAAGGGTGTTTTTCCCAGGAGGACCTCACTTCTTGGAGAAGCTCCGGGAAGGCGGGAAGGAGAGGCTTTGCCGCCCTTGTGGCCTGAGGCAGCTTCTCTCCCTCGTAGCGGGATCTGACAGCCTCCGTGACCACGGTGGGCCAAGGGATGTTGAGCCTGGTCGCAGCGCGTCGGCAGACAGACTGCATGTCCAGGTGGGCGGCTGGAGAAGCCGCTCCATCCCTGTGAGAGGACGGAAAGCTAGGCATGGAGGCCTGAGCGATGGGGAGAAAAACGTCGTCATCCTCGTCCTCCTCTGAAATGAGGAGTTCCGAGATGTCCTCGTCGTCTCCGTAGTCCAACTCCAACACGTCCTCGACGGGGTGGCTCGGACCGGCCGGTTCGAGCTGTGAGCCCCAGCTGAGTTCGGCACACGGTTCCGGCTCCGGGAGGACATGTTCGCTGGCGTCCCCAGGCGGTGGCCCAGGGGCCGGCAGGCAAGGGTCCTTCCCCGACAGGCTAGCTTGGCGCGCTAGCCGCCGGCGAAGGCTCTTCAGGGTGAAGCAAGCGCCGCTCTCACATGACCCGGGGACTTCCAATGCCAGCTGGGCGTGTTCCAGCCCAAGGCAGCTCGAGCAGACCTTGTGCTGGTCTTTGCTTGAGATTTTGTTCCCACAGGTTCAGAGGCAAGCTCCTGCGCCGTCGACTCCTCTGGTGGGAGGAGCGGCTTCCATGCTGGCTAACTGGTGTGTTAGCAAGAGAACGAACAGGTGCACTGGAGTGTGAAGCTGTTCGTTATGCCCCGAACCTATGGTGAAGGTCAGGACAGGACGGTAAGTTAACGTTCGGCGACGTAGAGAATATTAGCTGGCTCCGTCTGTGAACAGTTGAGTTAACTTACCTTAGAGATAAGCGACCACCGAAGCGAGAAGAGGTGATTGAATGGTGCGTTAGGACGCGTACGTCACGGTCACTGGCCAATCAGGATTGGCGTATTGAGATAAGTGCTTCTGAGGAATCCGCGGAGTGGCGTATCCCATAGTGAGACATCGAAACGAATGTTAAGAAAGAGAACTTGGTCCTTTAATTTTATGAAAACATTAACTGATTTACTGAAAAGAGACATTTATGAGATGGATGGATACATACACAAACACCATAACACACACACACACACACTTGCAAACAGTTTTCTCCGTATCATTAGTGTAACTAACTGGACACTGATTAAATTAGAGCAGGGCTCACAAGTCTAATTTCACTAAGCGCAAAAAGATTGTGCTTAAACGTGTGTGTGTGTGTGTCAGTCTACTATTGCAAACAAAATATAACATAATTAGAAGAAAATATTGTTATAAATCAAGTAGCAGTTTTGAATAATGCATTTTAGCTGATTTTTGTGATCGTGGTGCACTTACAGAAGTTAAGAACATTTATAATTAAGTCAGAGAGTCACTTATGCTGTCATTTCTAAAATCCTCTCCCACAAGATTTTAACTTTTAGTGGCTGTAATTCTTAGTCTTTGAAAAACTAGACACATTATTTATTTATTAGCTGTGAAATTTTGAGTTTCTGTAAGAACATATTCAGAAAAGGCTGTTTTTGTAGTTTGCTGCAGCCACATTTACCAGTCAGAAGTTAACGTTGTTTACTTCAGCTAATGGTGCTGTTTTCTGTTGACTCATTCAGAGGTTTTCTCAAGAATTACATATAGTTTTGGGTTTCTGGGCACTCTAGCTCCCATAGTCAACAAAATGAACCTAACCAATTGGTTCAACCACCTAAAACATGGTATTTTGTCTTTGTTTTCTTACTCTCACTTTTTTTGTCTACAGATCACCAGAAACTGGAGCGGGAGGCAAGGATTTGTCGTATGCTTAAACATCCAAACATAGGTGAGTCGTTTTCAAGAGCCTTCAGGATGTTGGTTTAAAGGCACACTTGGCAGTTTTGACTTGCTTTTAACACTCCCTAGTGTCCGTTTAGGAGAACCAAAATCGAAACCTAACTCCTCACTGTAAGTTCGTCTTTTTAACACCTTAATCTGACAGCTGAAATGTCTCCTCAGCCTTCATTAGTTTCTAAAGGAGCAGTTCATCACAAAATCAAACAAATCAGCTGTGTTCACGATCTATAACATGCAGGAAGCTGGAAGCAGACTGACATTTTTTTTAAGTCAAACAGATGGCAGCCCGCTACTTTAAAGTTGCAAGTGCAATATTCTGGCCACAGGGGGCAGCGGAGGTCTGAGTGACATTTCACTTTTAGCCCGTACTGGCTCGAGAAAGTGATTTGAAAATATGAAAATGTTGCACATTATCTCTTTAATGGAGCATCTGTGATCATTTAGATAAACTAATAAGATATTTAGGGTAAAATATTCAGCAAACTCAGATATTTTCGCTTATTTTGAGACTTGGCTGGTAGACACACCAAGTCTCAACTGTTCAGTGTTTTCTTAGTTCTTTTTCTTTAATAACCACTAACATCCAAGCTGTCTTCTGATCAGAATCATACTTTTTTTTAATTGTAGGTTAAAGAGATATTTGGATCATTCCAAAGTGTCTTTATAAGATACATGTGATCTCAACTGCTCCAATGTCTAAAATGGAAAGCAGCAGGATTTGGAGTATTACTCATTTGGACATATCTCTTTTGATTGGCTAATAGCAACACGACTCTTCCACTGCTTCCATTCGCTTTGCAACATTGATGTTTGTTCTCCACTAATAGCACAAGCCTGAACGAGTTTTGCCATGTTGTGGAGTTGCTAATGCTACTAGCCCAAAAGTGCTCTGTTCTCTCCTGGATGTTAAATCAATAACAGCCTTCTGGTGTGAGCCAAGATGGGTGAGTCCATGAACACTAATTCACAGTGTAAGATCTGACTGCCTTTTTCTGACTCAACTATTTTGCGGTCTATTTTCTTTTGGCAACTAATACAGGAAATAGGGGTAGACTATTTTCACATTCAGCATGCATATGAAACTCGGTGAATTAGAAGTAAAATATATGGTTTCTATGAAAAAATTGTAATAAATTAAGAAATCCTAAATTTTCTGACTTTGAAACCTACTGATTATGAGAAAAGTAATCATTTGTCAAATAAATTGCTGCAGTGCAGGTCCGAAAAGCACAAAATGTCTCTGGTTAACTTAGAAATGTAATCCTGAATTTCAATACTTCTGATGTGGAGTGACTTTGTTCTTCATCCACAGACCTGCAGCTCGCTCTTGAGAAAACATCTGTCGATTTCTTGCCTGCTGTGTCCATCTTACATTTTTGTTGCTGTGAGCACAGCTGTGAACAATGGAGTGCAAATTGATTAAACCAGCTGAACTTGATGGCTGCTTTTGTACCAGTTTATCATTAGCCTGTGAATCTGACAACTGAGTAGGAGCAGATAGTGAGAGAAAAGAAGGTGCATTTAAAAAAGTCCATTCTGTTAGTCCAATGTGGATGTGAAAACTCTCAGCTTCCCTTTAAGGTGGAGCCACATCTTCTTTCATTTTGGTGCAGTTTAATAATAACTCTGCTGCAAATTAGCCCTTGAAGATTGTCAAATCAGTCAGTTACCTGCTGTGTTTCTCAGTGGGACATTTGCATAGAGCAGCTGGCTTTCAGCCAGGCAGGTGACATGAGTCCCACCTTCAACACTGTGTTTACATTGAGCACTTTGTGTCCCTGAATCTATAAAGCTTAATCTTTAATAGATTGCTTATTTCGATAAGAGTTTCTACTCGAAACCCAACTTGTCAGTCTTGTCAACTGCCTGAAGTGAGATTCAGGCAAAAAAAAAGGGCAGTGGTCCCCAGGAAAGGAAGGAAATGACAGCGTTTCTTTGAGGCATGACTGCCGTTTCCTGTCATGACTTGTCCAGTGTGAGCCACACTAAACATCAAAAGAATAAGCATGTTTTCGTTTCACTTTTTTTTATCCATTTTTATTGTTTTCTTCAACTCTTCACTCTGTTTCCCCCAGCAGCATCTTTTTCACTTATCTGAGTGTCTAGGTTGGAGATTCCTTGAACAAAGATATCATCAGGAATTTCAACACTTTAAACACTTTAGCAGATAGTAGTTCAAACGCTTGTGCTGCAACAGGTTTACAGAGACCCTAATAGTTCCAGGAGCTAATTCAAACGAAGAGTGTCATCTGAATCAAATGGCTGATTTTAAATTGAAGACTCTGTCTGTGTTTCTCAGTGCGACTGCACGACAGCATCGCAGAGGAAGGCTTCCATTACCTCGTCTTTGACCTGTGAGAGAATTACATTCACACACACACACACACACACACACACACACACACACACACACACACACACACACACACACACACACACACACACACACACACACACACACACACACACACAATCTACTTCAGCCTTGTTTAAAAATAACAGCACAAAGATGTTTAATGGAGATATCGATGTGAACGCAGTTAAAAGACAAGTACTCAGTGAAAGAAACACTTCCTTCTATCAAACAATGAAATGTTTCAGTCTGAAATTTCACAGAACTGAAGCCTTTTAACTTCCATGTTTTGTAAGTGATCTAATACTTTATTATTATGCAAAAATATCTGTTACTTCCTGTAATCAGTGGCTGAGAATAGTTAATATAAAAACTCCATTAAAGCTCAATAAAATTGCAACAAATTGAGACATTTTAATCCGTGTTTTCTTTCATCTGCTTAGATTTTATTTGTCATAAAGTCTTTATAGTTGATGGATTTAAGCACGTTCAACTTTAATACATTTCTCCAGTTGTCATTAAAGCAAATCTGTAAAACGAGCTAGCTTTTAAACACGAACACATTCACACACTGGTGGGGATGAGCTACAATGTAGCCACAGTTGCCCTGGGTTCGCACTGACAGAGGCGAGGCTGCCGAGCACTGGCGGCACCAGTCCCTCCGGCCACCACCAGCAGGCAACGTGGGCTAAGTGTCTTGCCCAAGGACACAACAACAGCGGCAGACTGAGCGGAGATCGAACCTGCAACCTTCCGATTACGGGGCAAGCACTTAATTTGAAGGACCAAGCCGTGTTATTGGCTGACGTTTAATGCGAGAAAACGACTTTATTATTATTTTTCATGTTTTGTTGAATCTCCACAATATATTTATAGCTACACTAAGTTAGAACATTGTTAAGAGGCATGACAGTTATTTACTTAAATGTCTTGTTGTGCAGATTTGCCTCAAGTTGAAAAAGATGTACAAATCAGTGCCACAAACATGAATAAGCAGCACATGCTGTCACAGATTAGCTGTTGGTATTTAGATATTTAGCTGTGTTGCATGTTGTTTTTCAGTCTAAAACTTCAACTTTTGATCAAATAAACGTTTTCTGCTTGTGTTTGTGCAGTGTCACAGGAGGAGAGCTGTTTGAGGATATTGTTGCTAGAGAATACTACAGCGAGGCAGATGCCAGGTAACTTCCTACACTAGTACTGGTCATAATACACAAAAGCTGCTGTTAGCCTTTAAATATATGACGAATCTGCTGTTTTATCTTTCAAGAGTAAAACCTAACAGTGTGAATGTTGTGTTTTTAGGTATTTACAGTGGGGCAAAAAAGTATTTAGTCAGCCACCGATTGTGCAAGTTCTCCCACTTAAAATGATGACAGAGGTCAGTAATTTTCATCATAGGTACACTTCAACTGTGAGAGACAGAGTGTGAAAAAAAAATCCATGAATTCACATGGCAGGATTTTTAAAGAATTTATTTGTAAATCAGGGTGGAAAATAAGTATTTGGTCAATAACAAAAATTCAACTCAGTACTTTGTAACATAACCTTTGTTGGCAATAACAGAGGTCAAACGATTACTATAGGTCTTTACCAGGTTTGCACACACAGTAGCTGGTATTTTGGCCCATTCCTCCATGCAGATCTTCTCGAGAGCAGTGATGTTTTGGGGCTGTCGCCGAGCAACACGGACTTTCAACTCCCTCCACAGATTTTCTATGGGGTTGAGGTTTGGAGACTGGCTAGGCCACTCCAGGACTTTCAAATGCTTCTTACGGAGCCACTCCTTTGTTGCCCGGGCGGTGTGTTTGGGATCATTGTCGTGTTGGAAGACCCAGCCACGTTTCATCTTCAAAGCTCTCACTGATGGAAGGAGGTTTTGGCTCAGAATCTCACGATACATGGCCCCATTCATTCTTTCCTTAACACGGATCAGTCGTCTGTCCCCTTAGCAGAAAAACAGCCCCAAAGCATGATGTTCCCACCCCCATGCTTCACAGTAGGTATGGTGTTCTTGGGATGCAACTCAGTATTATTCTTCCTCCAAACACGACAAGTTGAGTTTATACCAAAAAGTTCTACTTTGGTTTCATCTGACCACATGACATTCTCCCAATCCTCTGCTGTATCATCCATGTGCTCTCTGGCAAACTTCAGACGGGCCTGGACATGCACTGGCTTCAGCAGCGGAACATGTCTGGCACTGCAGGATTTGATTCCCTGCCGTTGTAGTGTGTTACTGATGGTGACCTTTGTTACTGTGGTCCCAGCTCTCTGCAGGTCATTCACCAGGTCCCCCCGTGTGGTTCTGGGATTCTTGCTCACCGTTCTCATGATCATTTTGACCCCACGGGATGAGATTTTGCGTGGAGCCCCAGATCGAGGGAGATTATCAGTGGTCTTGTATGTCTTCCATTTTCTGATAATTGCTCCCACAGTTGATTTTTTACACCAAGCTGCTTGGCTATTGTCGATTCACTCTTCCCAGTCTGGTGCAGGTCTACAATTCTTTTCCTGGTGTCCTTCAAAAGCTCTTTGGTCTTGGCCATAGTGGAGTTTGGAATCTGACTGTTTGAGGCTGTGGACAGGTGTCTTTTATACAGATAATGAGTTCAAACAGGTGCCATTAATACAGGTAACGAGTGGAGGACAGAAAAGCTTCTTAAAGAAGACGTTACAGGTCTGTGAGAGCCAGAGATTTTCCTTGTTTGAAGTGACCAAATACTTATTTTCCACCCTGATTTACAAATAAATTCTTTAAAAATACTGCCATGTGAATTCATGGATTTCTTTTCACATTCTGTCTCTCACAGTTGAAGTGTACCTATGATGTAAATTACTGGCCTCTGCCATCATGTTAAGTGGGAGAACTTGCACAATCGGTGGCTGACTAAATACTTTTTTGCCCCACTGTAGTTCATAATTTTAGCCGTTTTTGGTGGCAGCTGTTTCCTAGGCTCAAGCCGTCGAAGCAGAAACGTTCTGAAAGCACACGTCCAGTCGTTTTGAATCTATGTTAATCTACTTTGCGCTTATGTAGCAGAAACGGCGCTTGGGTTTTTTGGCTGTGCCGGTATTTGCTTTATTTCCAACCAAGTGGCTCAGGCTTTTTAAATTTAATTTCATGAATAAATGATAACAAAGCTGTTCCTGTGTTGAAACCTTATTTTCGAGTTTATAGTCAGACGTCGCTGTTAGTTTTTGCTCTGCAGAACACAGCCTGCCTGATTAAACAGGTCGCAGCAGTTTCTAGCTGAATATTACAGTGTGGGGCTAGAAAAACTGTGTGGATCACAAGAGTAAAGTTTATAAAACCTACCCTAAAACAGCTAAACTTCATCTGAAGTAGTCTGCCTTGTGGATGTTGAAAGTAGTGAAGCACTGTTAAAGAGAGAGAGGAGGAAGATCAGGTTGAACATGAGTTCATTTTTACCCTAATTTGGACACAACGCCACAGCTGTTTTTGTTCTGCTGCTGACCCTGTCTTCAACTATGCTGTTGTCTACTTTAATTTATTATAAAAGGAATAGTTTCAACTATGCTGTTGTCTACTTTAATTTATTATAAAAGGAATAGTTGCACCTTTAGCTGAACTCCAGACCTGAAACAACACAGACACATTTTTCTACCCAGATTGTGTCTTCCAGTTCAGAAGATTTGATACGTTTGCTTAATAGAATGATTTTAGACTCGATCATTAAAGGTGCAAGAAGTAAGAATGGCACCCTGGCCAAATGTGGGTACTGCCATTCATGCATCAAAACAAACAAGTCTGCTCTGAGCAATGGTTGCCAGTTATGGGTCAGCGCCAGAAGACTCTAGATGACAAGTGAAGACGAGTCATACCCAGTAAGTTGATAAGTAAATAAAAAAATTTCACCATAATATCAAGTTGTTGGTAACTGAAAAGTAGCTTGAAATATTTAAAACTCCGACATTTTTTTTTCTAATTCACTGTTAGCATTGTTTGTTCAGCGTTAGCCTCTAGCCTTCTTTATCAGATATTAAAGTAAAACAAACATGATTTTGCTTCTGGGTTGCACCTTTTACTGGCTTCCACAACACTGCTGCTTTTTGCCCACTGGTGTTGAAGTACAAATGCCGACACAGACTTGGCAACCCTGCAGGCTCACATATGATTGGTTCTGGAGGCAGAACAGATTGTAAACAAAGATGGCGTAAATGTTTGTCCTCCTTAAAAGGAGAAAAACTGACAACCAGCTCAGCTGCCTGAGAAGGAAATCAGTGTAACCTTTTTATTATTTCACATTATTCTCACTTGTAGCACCTTTCAGCAACAAATCTGGTCACATGCTATTAGAGGTCGTTCGATATTCGTTTTAACATAGCTGATATATAGAAGTCATGGTCAGCCGATGGCCGATACGTGCAGCCGATGTTTTGGGGCCAATTATCATGGCTGATAAAAATCATGGCCTCTAATTTTATTTGTGGAATATTGTTTTAAATCATTGTTTTGGTTGAGATGTACAAGAAACAGCCAAACTTCAGCGTCTTTACATCTAAAGTCACACCTCATGCTACGGCTCTCATTTGCTGACACCACTTTGGTTGGAGTCATGCTTTTAAACATTTAACAACAGCCTAATAAACATCCTCCACCCGGGTTTGGACTCCCAACAGCTCGCACTCAACAATTTCTTCCTGCACCTCCATTAGAGTTCACATTTCTCCACGAGAGCACTATCTGCTCAATGTGGTTTACATCACTTGACTCATCCCAGGCTATTACGTTGGAAGCCAAAGTGGCCAAAGTATCAAAACAGTTTATGTTTCTTCAGACTTTAATTTGAAAATTGTTTCAGGCAAAGGAGATGAGCTTAAGATCTTCTGATCTTAGACACCTGGTTTTGACCTGATCTTTTGGTTCTTTTACATGTTTTTCACTAGAATTAAGACTGTTAGTGATTATATTGTAGCAAAGCTTTAAAATCTGCATCGTGCAAAGTGTGGGAAAGTAAACGTCTTGTGATCAAGTTTATGCCTCTCTCTTTTTCCCTTTTCTATTTCACTTTTCATGCCACATATATGCAGAAAAACGAACACATTTTATTGTATAAAAACCCCACGCAAGGATTGAGATCTTAGGCTTGCTTTATTTATTTATTTTGTTATTTTTGGGAAGAATCAAGTCTGCATCCCATCTCGCTGCTGTGGTTTGACAGAAGTGTCTGTTGTCTGTCTCTTGCAGCCACTGCATCAGTCAGATCCTGGAGAGCATCAGTCACATCCATCAGCATGATATCGTCCACCGAGACCTCAAGGTGAGCTCCCTTACGCCGGTGAGGAACTTGCACTGAAGCTGACCTGCCGGTGCCTGATTCCGGAGAAAATGCACAACAGGTCTTAGATTGCAGTTTGCAGACGTCACGCCGTGACGTCTGGAACAACTTACGGGATAAGCGTCATCACTCTCGTCAGTGGCTTTATTCCCCTTCTCTCATTTCTTTATTCCTGTTTCATCTCCACATCTACAATCACTCTTGGTTTGTATTTTTTTCATCTGTTCCCCCTCTTTCCTCTCATCCTTTTCTTCTGTCCCCCACCTCCCTCCTCCCTCCTCTTTGCACTGCTGAGGAGTGACGAAAGCAGACCAGCTGCTATTAATAGCACGTCGGTGGGTGAGATGACAGCCAGTGACGATTTACCTCACAGAAAGCTTTGTACCCCCCAACAGCATCTCTGCATCTGTGCTTCTTTTACTTGGATCTTAATGTGGCAGAAAAAAAAATGAGCTTTATGTTGTTTGCACTGGAGCATGTAAACTTTTTAAACTTGACCCTCAAATTAAAGTTCTGCACCTGTGAAACCGTACAATATACTTTTTTTGGTCAAATAATTATAAATCTGCACCACCAGGAGTCACAGAGCAGCAGTGCTCGTATTATGGTGTCATATTAAAGTTGTGCTCAATAAGAAACATTTAGCATGTTTTTTGGTGTGGAATTTTTAATAAATGTTATAATAAACTATTTACAACTGCAGTTTTATACATCAACCTCCAGTTTCACACATCTTCTAACAAAGGCCCGTCCTAGAGAATAACACACAATAATACACTAATAACTGGATGCACATATGAGCAACTCACTAGTTACGTTTCCTAGACGCTCTGGTTTAAGAGTCATACAAATAAAAACAAATCCATAAAACATACAAGGAGATCAGGTTAGTCTTGTGCATTTCCAAGAACTTTCCAGAGGAAAAATGTGCCATGGGCAGTTTCCAGAATAAACCTATGAAACGTCTAATTATGCAAAGTAAGAGCGCCGTGGAGAAATGCAACCTCACAAACACACCTCTCTTTCTCCCCCCATGTTGGGAAGTCCACATGCTTTGGGGAGGAAAACAAGAATCATTGAAGAGGAGTTGAACACTGGTGGCTGGTGGCAGCAGGCAAGGTTGCCATGGTAACAGAAGGGTGAGGTCACCCGGCTGCTGCAGCACCAGCGTAGGGGCTCATTATGCCCCCTCCCATCTATCCATCTCAGTCTATCTGCTGCTTTCACCACATCTCTGTGCCCTCCCATCCCTGTTTACTTTCTGCGTGGATGGCTACTCGGGTTCAATCCTAAAACGAAACATTTGTTTGGAACTTCTGGTGTTGGGGTCATCGTCCGTGTGAGCCGCTGATGCAGCACCTGCTGTTTGTTTTCTGGATCCCATCAGAGACTCCTGCTTTTGCACCTGGCACTTTCGTTTGCAGATATAAACAAGCTTGAGTGTTGCTGGTGTTTCTAAAGCAAATCAGCTCCAGGTGGAGGTCATGTGACCAAAGGGGAAGGCAAAAGGCATCTTTAGCTCTGTTTCCAGGGTTAGAACTCTAAAGCTGGAGTTATAGGAAGGTTCAGACTTATTTTCAGGTTCTTTTGGTTCTCGAATGACTGACGAAATTACATAAAACAATCCCTAAAATGCACAAAAGCATAGTTGCATAGCTAGTGCCATAATAGAGTAGCAACTGGTGTGGCTATTTTATATAGATATTGTATTCCAGTCACATCTGCCACTTCAAACCCCCTCTAGAGCTGCCGATGGCACGAAGCTGAAAGAAATGTCATATTTGTGCATCGCTGACCTCCTTTGACGGACTGTGTCCTGCAGCAAACATGTCTGTGGAACATGCAAATATGACAGATTTAATCAAATTAATTTCCAGTAAGTTGATGTTATTCTTTACAAGACTTATGGGAATCTCCTTCACAAAAAGGCCTGATTTACAGCAGCGTCAGTAGTGAAATGGGACCGGTAAGTGCCACGCCGTGGCATTTTCACAGGGCGAGCAGAGATACCGATAGTGTTGATTGTCATTATTTAATCTACAAATTAATCTAGAATTTGATCATTTTGACAGGTATAGAGGTTTTTTTTAGCAGCACCGTGGAGGTAATCTACGGCTTTGGGTCAGATATCAGGAAGCTGTGGAGCTTTATGGCTTTATAGGACTGAGTTTATGAAGCATATTGCTGAATAATGTGTAAAGAGGAGCATATTTGACTTATGTATCAATGTGTAATTTTGAAAGTTCATATTAGGGAAACTGAAGAATCTTTCAAAAACTGAACTTGAACAAAATAGAATTCTGATTAACTTCATAAAGTCTGTCCCCTCGTGTCCTTTAGAAATGAGGAGGAGTCTTTGCTTTTTGCTGTTCTGATTAATAGAACATGATCAAAATGTCATTAAATGCTTCGACACCAGACGGAAGGTTTCTTCCTCTGAGGGAAATCTTTGACTCATCCTCACCACGCCGTGTTAATGCAGTAGACGTCATCTTGCTCCTACAGCTCATTCAGTCATGCAGACTGATGGGACATTTCCGGAAGGAGGCGTTGTTCTTATCGCTGATGATTGAATGTGTGGTTTCATTACTGCACATGATTATGCTGGTTTCTGTGTTCTGTTCATTTCACATGAAACTAATTTGCAGGCATTTTATGTAATAGTGAATAAAATTTTGTAATTTTCATCTCTGGTATTTTACTGAAGAAAAAAAAAGAAAAAAAAAAGAAAACCAACCCCATGATAAGTAATGAGAGCAGAATGAGTGACGGCGGTTCATCCTCACAAGCTCTCTGCCCCTGTGTGTTGCAGCCAGAGAACCTTCTCCTCGCCAGTAAGATGAAGGGAGCAGCTGTGAAGCTTGCAGACTTCGGTCTAGCCATCGAGGTGCAGGGGGACCAACAGGCCTGGTTTGGTATAAAATAACTATTTAAAGCTTAATCTCTGCACTTCCTGCACAATATTTATGCACTGCAGCAAAATATGCTCCAGTAGGGAACCTGTGTTGCTGCATGGGAAAATAAATCTGTAAGCAGCTGCAATTTGTTGAAGAAATATTAATAAATCAGACCTTTAAATTTATGAGAGTGCACTAAATAATCCACATCTACCAGGGCTAAGAAAATAACTGTATTCTGTATTTATTTGAGGAAACACTCAAAAAAACAACCTGAAGAGAGACAAATAGTTACGTCTGATTATTTAAAGATTAGGTTCTGCTGCTATATTAGCTACTTAACTTGGCTGATTTGGGAGTTCCTCATGGGTGTGTTCATGTTGTGACAGGTTTTGCTGGAACTCCAGGATATTTGTCTCCAGAGGTTTTGAGAAAGGACCCGTACGGCAAGCCGGTGGACATTTGGGCATGCGGTCAGTAAAAGTGTGCAGACACGAACCTCGTTCTTTTTCTTCCATGGGGTCACCATGAGAGTTGTGTAGAAATTTAATGCAAAAAGAGTAAATGATGAGAAAGAAGTTCTGTGTGTTTTTGTGTATTTATTCCTATAAAATGTTTTTATTCGAGCCTCTAAAACCAAATGTGGGTGTAGGGTTTACTTTTAATCAGCAGTCAGAAATGATGTGTTTTTTATACTAGGAAATGTTTGCAGTTACCTGCTTTTCCTACACTTGTTCACTGTGCTAAATCTGTGTGTGTTTCTCAGGTGTGATCCTGTACATCTTGCTGGTGGGCTACCCTCCCTTCTGGGATGAGGACCAACACAAACTCTACCAGCAGATTAAGGCTGGCGCTTACGATGTAAGTCATTATTTCTCCTGGTTTTTCTCTGTTTTTTCACGCTGCATCTGCTCCGCTTTTGCCGTCAGCCTAAAACCCATTGATTCAACATGACAGCGAGTGTCCTCGTAGATTTATTTGGAAACACCGAAGGACAGACTGAGGACAAAAACACACCACCACTGTTAATTTTCGATTGGCCTCAACCAGGATTTAAACCTTTGACGGTCTCCAGCATCTTGTCAACGAGGTGGTTCTGTTCCATTCATTCCGTCTCACCAGGAACATTTTGTCTGCGAGATTGGATTTATATTACTTAATGTTGTGCTGTATAATTACAACCCTAAAAATCCTACAATGTCCTCTAAAATGTTCCTTTTTCCTTATCTTTAAACCTCTTTATTGTAAAACCAGTGTGTTTTGGACTCTTCCTCACCAGCTGGTGAAGGGATGCTGTACACGGCACCATCAGAAGGTTACAAAGGTTGCTTTAGCTTGAAAGTTATTGAAAATCTTTACTTCTTGCTCTTCGTAAACATCCATTTACTCAAATAAAAGGCCAAAATTCATATTTATAGCAATACTTAGTGAAGAACAGCTTCGGATACCTGCTAGAAGCCCGCACGATTGCAGTCAGAATCCAGAGAATAGACACCTCCCATTATACTAACAAGAACAGGACAAATTCCTGCGATTGACAGTGATTGATTCTAAATCAGTTTTTATGCTGCTTTAAGTTCATCGTGACAGGAGTAGAAACGTTTGCGTTGAACTTTGTGGTTTGATACGGTCAAGTTTATTTTTAACTACTACAATCTATGTACTATTGCATCTAGGTGTGTGTGTGTGTGTGTGGGGGGGGGGTTGCTGGGTGGGATGGGAATTAGGGTGAAGTGGGGACATTTTAATCTGTAAGGCTCTGAGCTGCATCAACTGTATGAAAAGTGCCTTATAAATAAAGTTTGATTTGATCTAGATGTAAAATGGTTTAAAAACAAGTGTTTCATAGAAAAAAATGAATCTATAATGTAAGAATGGTCTGTAAAGGGGCCATTTTCTTAATACAATATTGTAATTGAATATATTGCAACTATCAAGTATAAGATGTTTTCATTTTTTTAATTTGTGCTTTCTAGAGGCTTAGCACCCCCCAGGGCACTTTACAACACAACAGTTATTCACCCATTCACTCGCTGGCGGCGATGAGATACTTTTCAGTGGTGTTTTTTTATTTCAATTCAATTAAAGTTTATTTATATAAATACTAGGGCTGTCAGTCGATTAAAAGAATTGACTAATTAATCGTACAATTTTCTGTAATTAATTATGATTAATTGCAATTTATCTGATCATTAGCCTGGCTGCTCTTACACTTTTTCCAACTTTATATTTCTCAATGAAAAAAATAAGTTGTCACACACTCCATGGAAACTTTCAGAGAATCCAAAAATAGTGGCTTTTGAATGGTTTTGTTACTTTTTGCAAGTTTAGAAAAGAAGCAGATGAGACAGCATGTCTGATCATTTAGTTTTTCATCTGATGATCTTAGAACATGTCAGTAATGTCTGAGGCTTTTTTTCACAAACACTGTATAACTGATACTCGTGGACAGGGTTTGGATTACACAGAGGCTTCTGGGGAGCCCAGTTATGGGGGGGTGGGGGTGTTCTGTTTAGCCTTGGCCCCCAAAATGCCTTGAAACGGCCCTGGGTGTGTGACAGAGTTTTGAAGGTGATCTGAATTGTATCAAATGTATAAATATTGCATGTGTATAAGTTATTGCGTTATACTGGTTAAAAACGCGTAGTGGAGATAAATCTACCTGCATTTTACTTTTCAACACTTTGTTTTGTTTTCTTGTTTTTATTTAACTGTTTTCCTGTCCTGTCTGTCTCTCATCTTCCTGCATCTCCTCTAAACTCTCCAGAAAATCTGCTGCCTGGAATATTACTTTTTCACCTCTCTGCCCTTCTCACTCCATATGTGCCCACCCGCTCGTTGAGGTCGGCTGACCTATTGCTGCTGCACACGCCGCGGATGAGGCTCAAATCGCGGGGTGAACGAGCATTTGTCCATGCTGCCCCAAAGCTATGGAACTCATTGCCCATTGGAGTTCGGCAGGCTCCATCTCTGGCGGTTTTTAAATCTCGTTTAAAGACCCACTTTTACACTTTGGCTTTTAGACAGTGACTCGTTTTAGTGTTTTATTGTGTCATTGTTTTAATGTGTTCTTATTATTCATGTTTTCTCTGCTTTTAATTGAGATTTTATCCTTAGTTTTAGCTCCTTGTAATGGGTGTGTTTTGTTTTAGCCTGTGCAGCACTTTGGGCAGCTCCCATGCTGCATTTTAAATGTGCTATATAAATAAACTATATAAATAAACTATCAGTTACTTTTGATCAAATCAAAGGGATCTCCTGACCGCAAAGCGGAGAGCGCGTTTCGATGCTGCGTCAGTGAGGTGAAATCACCGCAGCACAGGTGATGAGCTCCGCAGTAGCAGAGTGCTTCAGCACAAATAAGACAAAAAGTAGAGAACATGTACGGACATGAACGATCGTGGGTTAATTATAGTTTTTTGATTGCGCCACTTTGAAAATGGACCATGCGCTGGACGCAGCAGCCTGGAGCGCACCAATGATGTGACCTGAGAGTGAGAATAATCTCTCACAAGGCACTGTGGTTGCAGGGGTTGACAGGTACTTGCATGCAACAGGTGACAGTCTGGAATGTGCTTCTTCTCTCTTCAACCACCACTGTGGACAGTGTTCAATATCCATTTTGGGCTCTGCTTTGTACCGATCTAGACAGCGCTCCATGGACAGCATTGTCCATGCTAGCAAGCTTTTCCTCTCCTCTTTTTCTGCTGCTGCTGTTGCTTCTAATCATTTCCAGCAGGTCAGACATCATCAGCGCAATGCTGCCCCCTCCTTCAGAGCCTCTCACGAGTTAGAGGTGTCGGATTACGTAAAATTTTAAAAACTGCATTAATTACTTTAATTTTTAAAAATGTGTTGCCCCCTTTGAACAAACTGCCAGACGACACTTTCTTCTTCGTACTTTTTCAACTTTTATTAACAGAAAAATGCCCCTAGTTCAGAACTCAAGCATCCATTTTTTTTCTTCAAAAGGCCTTGTCCAACCTTTCTTCTTCTCCTTTTAAAGGACTAGTACAACACTTTCTTTTCTTCTTCTTCTTCTTCTTCTTCTTCTTCTTCTTCTTCTCTTAAAGGACTAGTACAACATTTTATTTTCTGTTTAACACCAGTAAGCATTATGGATAACATTTTAACTGGTAACATCCATCGACATATATACTGGACAATTCATTTCCATAGGCTCCAATAACACGTTTTTGAGGCTAAATGGGAGGTGCCCACCACCGCCATTTTGATCGTGTCACAGGTTCCATCAAGCCCAGACAATTCCACAAAAGGGAAGAGAGGTGGAGTTTAGGGTGGGGCTGTAAGGCTGGGATCAACTGACGACACCCGGTCGAACTAGCTACAAGCTAACCTGAAGCTAACGCGGAGGTGGGGGCTAAGCTAACAGAGGTAGCAACCTAGCTACAACTGGAGTTAACTGTGCACAACACCAGAGCTTCTGAGTCAGAGATACGCCGGGCTGACCACTGGGTTAAACCGAGTGTAACACAGAGGTCTCCGAGAGCTCCACAAGCCGGCAGCCGCACAGCAGTTAAGCGCCGCTGCGATCTGAGATGCGCAGAGCTGCCGCTGGGGAGAACCGGGTGGAAAGGTTTCCATTCCAGAGCTTCACAAGCCGGCAGCCCGCACAGCACACAGAAGCCGCAATCAGACAGAGATACGCCGAGCTGCAGGGAGGGGAGAACAGGTGGAAAACATCTGTTTCCATCCACAAAAATTAAACAATAATGAACAAGAGTCTGCTTCTAGACCTGCAGAAAGAGAAGAGCAGAAAAAAATGGGACACACAACAATACATCAGGAGCAAGCTATCACTGCGTCAACCTGATGATGAAATATAAAATAAAGATTGTTTAACTGAACAATCACACGATAATAAATCATTGTGCATGTAGTGGCAACGACAGCCTTAAGACATGTGTTGAACGTGCCCAAGCCCATACTTTTGAGAGCACCATGTGAGCACCTGTGTGTATACACACGCTTGTTTATGTAAGGTTTCTTTATAGGAGCATCCAATAGAGAGTGTGAGGGGCCACAGATCTGCCCCCAAAGATGTGTAGGAGACAGGGGGAGCTCCAAGTCCCAGAGATCCAGGCGCTGCCCCAGAACACAGGAACCCCAAGGAGACTGCAACCAGAAAGGCCCCCGCCCCCCTCGAGAGGCACAGAGGATCGCCCCGGGGGGCCACAACCAGCAGCCGGCAGAGTCCCGGGAGATATCAGCGGCAAGCCCACAGGCCCGCCCGCAGCATCCCACCCCCTAGCCGGCCGAGCCCGGGACCCAGCGACCCGGGACCCAGGGGCGACCACCCCCGCCGGGGACCCAGCAGAGCCCAGGGACCCAGACCCCACCAGGCAGCCACCTGGATTGATCAGGCAGACACCAAAAATCTTAAACCCCCTGACCCGGGAGCCACAAACACTCAGGCAGACCAAGGCACCACACTCCACACCAGGTGTGGCAGGGGGAGGGGGGACGAAGATCTATATCATCAAAAGAAGTCCCAGGAGAGGGGAGGAGTCAAAGGCCCCACCTGACATATACAGTCATACACAAACACAGTCACACACTCCCTCCCTCATGCTCACACATACACATACAACCAAAGACTTACAAAAATGCATGCCGGACACCCACTCATGCTCCCCATACACACCCTATTCACTCTGGTCCCGGTACTGCTGAACATTGGGTACAACCATCACCGGTTACCAGAGTTTGACCCTTTCTGCTGGGGTGCTGATGAGCGGGCACCCCCGCCCAACGCCGAGCACAGCAACCCACCACCCCAGACCCCAACCAGATGGCCAGATCTCCCTCCTAGCCTCCAGCCCCAGGAAGCCAAGCAACAACAGAGGTGTGCTAAGACCCCAAAGTCCCCTTCAGACAGGCCATGAAAAACGGAAATGTTCCGGACTCTGTCCGTAAGACCTTTCTGTCTGAATACAAACATCCGGATAACGTGTTCCGGAATTTATCCGGACGAAGCCCCTAGTAACAGGTCCGGACTTGTTACGGACAGGGTGGCTGCTTCAGACTAGTGAGGTAAAGTTCCGGACAAGAGGGAGGGGGAGGAGGAGGGGACCGGGGGACGCTGTGCGCACCTAGATAGCTCGCTGCTGTAGCATGCGGCGAACCACGGCAGCTCGCCTCCTACGGTACTGCCTAGACGCGCAACAGAGCGCTTCACACCGCTTCAGTGATTCCTTTAACCATTGAGCTTCATCATCCAGGTCTTCTATGCATCTTTGTGTGGGCAGAATTATGCTTAAGCGCCTCGTGATTTTTTATCTTGAGAGGCGCTATAGAAATGATATTTTCTTCTTCTTCTTCTTAACATGAGTCCGATTCTCTCTCCCCCCACCACCCCCCCGCCGCCGTCAGACATCTGGAACTTTTCCCTGCTGTGTGAACGCAGCCGAAAGGACAAGTTCCGGTACAAAAGTGGTGTGTCTGAAAACACAGTTCCGGTTAAAAACCGGATTGAATTGTCCGCAAATGTTCCAGAATGTCTGTCTGAAAAGGGCCCCAGGAAGCCTAGCAACAACAGAGGTGGCTAAGACCCCTAGTCTCCCTCCGCCTGCTCCATTATAGTGTTGTGTGTTGATGAGGTGTATTCCATGGCTGTGGTGAGCGGGCAGTGCGGGCATTGTCTGGCCTATGCCAGCGGATGCCACCGCACCACCCCACTTGCACCCACAGCCCTCGGTGTCCAAGTGCATTTTAAAATTGGAAGTGGGCACCGGCACTCGGGAGGAGGCTGAGAAATCCTCCTGCCAAGTGCTGTTGAATGTGCTCACTCCCAAGGCCCTAAGTGTGTGTTTGTGTGGAATGTCGTCGGTGGAAGTGTATGAGGTGCAAATAAAATTGGGGGGCAGGTTGCCACAGGAATGCGGAAATGGGGTCCATACCCACACTCCCTGACTTGTCCACCCCCCAAGGTCCTATGTGTATGTTTGTGTGATGATGTGAGGGAGCAGGAGGAGAGAAATATGCAGGCATGGGGAGGAATGGCTGGTTGGGCTTAGCCCTCCAGGGAGCCAGCTCCCCTACTGGCCCCAATAAACACCTCTGTTTTCAAACTGCCAACCAGGGCATGGAGACCCCAGCCCATCCTGCCAGGGCCCAAAGCAGCAGATTTACAGAGCCTCATGGACTCTGAGGGCACCAACCCAGCCCCACCCCAGCAGAATATCTATGCCCATCCTTGCATTTGCACAACTTCCAGAATATATAAGACATGGGACATCCAGGTAAGGTTGGGTCCTCCCCCTCCTGGACCTCCCCCTCACCTGTGATGGGACAGCAGAGGAGCCAAGGTCTACCCGAGGCCCCCGAACCCGGGCCAGGCACTGCTGCATGTTCCTGCTTTCTTCCCAGCAGCATACATGTTGGTATTTTTAACATGGGAGTCGATGAAGATTTGCTCGCTTCTGACACCAGCCCCCAGCGGATGAGGGTGGAACTGCAATTTTTGGTACTTCCGGGTTGGACTCAGTTTTTGAGCCGCATTGTGGGGGCTTGGTAACATCGTAGATTAACTAATATATATATATATCCTGAGACCTATATTGTTCAACCCTTAATGAAATAAACAGAATATATAGAACATAATAAACAGAATATATGGAACATATTCCAGTGTGCTACAAATGCATTAAACATTTCACATTAAATAACTAAATTAATGCGTTATTTTTCACAGTGCTAATAAATTCTCCAAATCACGACGAGTCGTCTCAAGGCACTTCACACAGTTAACACTCCAATCTTGTGTTGAAAGAAAAAACCAACATCTTTGATTTTTGAAGGACACATATTTCTGTGTGTAGATTAAATGGCTTTGATGACAAGTTTTGTTCTTTTAGTTTCCTTCTCCAGAGTGGGACACAGTGACCCCTGAGGCCAAGAATCTGATCAATCAAATGTTAACGATTAACCCCGCCAAACGAATCACCGCTGATCAAGCCCTGAAGCACCCCTGGGTCTGCGTAAGTCTCACCTGTCCTCTTTAGAAGAAATCCTCTCATTCTCATTTCTGTCAGTATTATTGATCAGTCCTACACTGATGCTGTGTTCAATCCCACGCATTTCTGATAAACAGTAGTTTTCTAATTCTTTTTGATCACATCACAAAATCTTTTAATTTATCTTAAATGAAAGCAGCCACATTTAGTCATTTTCAGGTAACAATGAAGTTTTTTAATCACTTTTTATTCAAATAAGACATAGATCAGCCCAGCTTATGTGCTTTTATTTAACTATTATAGTAAAATATTTGACTTTTCAAGCAAAGTTAAGATTTAATTATAAAAGTTTTTTGTTTTGATTCTAATCCTCAAGGTTACTGCCATGATGGCTACTTCTTCTTTTTTTTTTTTTTTATTAATTTTTTTGCTTGAGAAGAAGAAAACAACCAAAGCCGGCTAATAATTGAAAATAAGTAGCATAGCTGCTATTTTTCATTTTACATTCTAACCTGCTGGTTGGTTAAATTCCATTTTATAATCTCACCAGTTTGTTTCGTCTGCTTGAAAGAAATTTTATCTGTGACGTTTGTTTTTTTACACGCAGCAACGCTCCACTGTGGCCTCAGTGGTGCATCGTCAAGAGACCGTTGAATGTCTGCGCAAGTTCAACGCCAGGAGGAAACTGAAAGTGAGTGCAGCCACGACTCAAAAGGCTCCCATAGACCAGTGGTGGGGTCAGGGCCCCGCTGTGGGTCACAGCTACACAGCCAGTCTCCATATAAAATTACAAACAATAGCTGAAGTTACATTTTTTTAGCACAATTATCACAAAAACTCAGCTAACATGTCGTGACACTTGAAGCTGAAACATTTGCGAACGGCTGGCATAGATCAACAACCCATTCATGATGCTTTTTTTTTTATCACATCTTTAGGGAGCTATCCTCACTACGTTGCTGGTGACCAGGAACTTTTCAGGTGAGCTTTGCATCCTGGTTATACTTGCTAACTGGTTTATATCAGCATTGTTCTGCTACTCTTCCTCCATTCTTCAGTTTTCTCTCTTTAATGGAACGGTTTCCGCTTCACACGTTCAGCGTTAGGCTTGGATTTCATCATTGTAAGCAGTTTGATCGCTGAAAGCACTGAGGGCTTGTGAGTGAACATCCAATTTGTGGGCTGGATGATGGCCTAATGCTATTGGCTCTGTTTACGTGTCTGCATGTAAGTAAAGCGGCTCCAGTGGATTAATGTCGACCACTTTGTACAAGCCAAGACGGATGAAGACAACAGGCTGGCCACACCTCTGAATTCTTTTCCATAAACAAAACATTACGTGTTTAATGTAATTTGTAGTCTGGGCTCTTTAGTGCAGACATTTCCCATCATGCTTTACTTTGCCTGAATTAAAAAGGAGTTTGGTGTCGGAGTAAAGTAGTTTTTAGGGAAGCAACAGGCTTAAGCACGAGTTAAAGAAAAACTTGGCTACACGGCCAAACTGAATCCCTCTTTGTCCACTAGTGGGACGGCAGCACACCAGCCCTGCTGCTACCACCAGCACGGCCGCAATGGCTCAGGAAGGTACGTTTGCTGGGGGGGTGTTGGAGTCCAACACTTCCAATGCTGTACTCAGGTTGTTGGCATGTGGCCTGTGAAGCCTGAACCTACCTCCCTCCCCACCTACTGCTTGCTGCTGCTATCTGCACGCTGATGGACCACTTTTTAAAAAAATGAGCAACACACACACAAACACTTAAAAATGGAAACTACAGATGAAGCTCAGCTCTTGACCTTTCAGCGCTGCTGCACCTCTTGACGCTCTAATGAGTGCACCTCCTCTCCAGGTCTGGCTCTTTGATTTCCTGTGCAGTCATTTTTTTTTGACACCCAGCATGACCCTCTGACCTCCTTCACACTACCACAGCTGCCATTTATCAAAGCTGCTTTTACACATCTCTGACTTAACACAACCATTTCTGTCCCTTTTTTCCTCTGAAGTGAATTTAGACCCTTAATACCGAAAGTATGAGCAGCATTTGAGTGTTCATCTCCTTTGAGAAGTGATGCCCAGCCAATGCCTGCCTGCTCGCTGCAACCTTCCCTCTGCATGGCTCTGGCACTAACAGCCAGCCAAGCATGTCCATGAGAGTACAGTCTGATATCCTGCATGGGAGCCTGGATGCATTTTTTTCCTGTTTCTTCTCTCCTGCCTGCTTTTGTTGTTCTTGTGTGAGCAGACCAACTCGCAGCAATCCTAAAGATGTCTGTGTGATTCAAACTAAGGGCCTTAATGATGATCAGACTTTTAAAACTGGACAAAACACCTACTCTGATACTAAAAAAAAAATCATAAAAAAATCTTAAGTAATTCAAGTGAGGTTTACAGTTTTTGTCAAAGCCCTCACAAATAAATAAATCATTTTAAAAAGTGTAAAAAAAACTTTTCTTTATGTTTTCAGAACAATTTGATTTAAAAACCGAAGCTGTGTATAAGTAAAAAGGAAAGGGTTCAAATAAGCTTGGTAAAAACAATAAAATTCCTTGGGTAGTATTTAAACGTGGCATTTTCAAGATTAGTTCAGTGCTTGAACTTTGTATGATGTGCTTTAAAATGTGTAATAAAAAGTAGAGACTTGTTGAGAAACAGAAGCGTAACTGAGGTCAATTGTGACAAGAAATGTTGCATGACATTCTTGTTACAGCTGCGGTACCATCCACTGTAGTGAAATGTGACATAATTATTTACAATATTATTGCTCCAGTGTAGGATTACGTGTGTTAAAATTATGCCATTTATTTAGTATTAGCGTCACTGTTCAGAGATATCTTGCCTCATCCCGATGTGAGAGCAGCAGCTGAACCCAGTGACTCCACCAGCAACAAACATTGGTAGGGATCCAAAATCAGCTTTGGTGTAAAGTGAGCCGCTGTTCATTACATGTTATAAATCCAGCGGGGTGAATGTAGGCAAAGTTGGCAACTTGTTTAAATCAGTGAAAAGCTGCAGAGAGAACCTAAGCTGATGCATAGGTGCCGTACTTCCTCTGATAACTGAACTGGACTTGAACCACTTAAAGGGATGCTTACGATTGCAAAAAAAAAAAAATCTGTCTCTAAATTTCCCCTTGTTTAGTACTCGTGTTGCTTACTGATTACATGCATTTGCCACCCAATATGGTAGACCTACGTGATTAAGTGACATAGGTGCAAAGGATCAATAGCAAATCTACAGAACAAGCTAGGTTTTGAGAGCAAACACGCCACAGAACACTCACCCCTCTCCTCGGGTATCTTCCCCGAGAACCTGCTGGAACCTGAAATACAGTGAAAACAAGATAGTGCTAAACACCAGTTGCCGTTTTCATGGTCCAAACATCTTTTGTTGTTCGTGACTTTAAATGGTGTTTTTCTTTTAAGGACTCTGGTTGTTTGTCCTAAATTTGAAGCAGGGCTGTACGTTAACGCTTTTAGCTTATAGCACAAGTGCTGCAAAAGTTGTTGGTTTTATGACACAGAACAAAAACATGCCGCACCAGCATAAAAATTCAGTAAAACTTAACAATAAGGGTCCTTTTATTAATGTTAGTGCATTATTGGGCATTAATAAACAATTAAATGGGTATTATTAATAAGTACAACTGCCTAATATTAAAGTTAATATTAGGTAATGCATTACTAAGCAGATCTTTCCTTAACGCATTCAACTGCTCACTGTCATTGACGACTGAAGCCGTCAATTGCGTTTTTAACGGGGCGGGCGTGGGAACGAGCTCTCGCACCTTTTATCACTCCTCTACAGTTGATTTTCACCCATGAGTGTCGCACGTCACACGATCATGAAGCAGACGATCTACACCAGTATGCCTAAGGCAAGGCGCAAACCGAAAAACCTTTTGCAGCTCACACTTCGACAGCAGATTGTGAAAGAATGAAAACGGCTATAAACACGCTGATTCATCCTGATGCAAGAAGTTAGTCTACTCTTTCTTTTGGTAGTTCTGGTGTTTACGTGATCATCGAGCACAATATTCTGTGACTCTTCAACAAACAGTGAAAATGCTCAACAACGCAGGCAGTCAGGGTCTTTCTGTTCAGATAACGGCTGGCAGCTAATGAGTTTAGGGCACTTAATAATTAACAATATCGGGATTGTTAATATAGGCGTCCTTTGTTTGTTAATGCTTAATAATGCACTAAGTGCTGTTAATGAAGGGACCCTTTTTGTAAAGTGTTACCAAAAACTTTTACAATCTCTAAGAACCAAAAGTAGTTCTTATAAAACTTAAACACACTGACAAACACTAATAGTGCATAATGAAAACACAAGAACTATTTTCATACGTGCTTATTTGTCAGTGTAATTTCAAAAAGAACATTTTCATTCATTCAAATTAGTGTAAATTTGTTCATTACAGAGGTCCTTCCTCAACAGCATAGACATTGAAGTGTAGACACTGCACAACCGCTACTTCCTATGGCGGCCACTTTTATGAAGTCTTACTTTTTATGAAGTCTATGGTTAACATGATGTTTTTGCAAAGGTTTTAGCTGTGGAACGGAGAGAGAGCCATCCATAAATTCTCTTCCGCTTATCTGGAGTCAGGTCGCCAGGGCAGCGGCCTAAGCAGAGGCCCAGACTTCCCTCTCCCCAGCCACTTGGGCCACTCAAACAGGGGAATCCCAGGCCATTCCCTGGCCAGCTGAGGGACAAAGGTCCCTCCAGCATGTGCTGGATCTTCCTTTGGGTCTCTTCCCAGTTCTACATGTCCAGGAAACCTTACCAGGGAGGCATTCAGGAGGCATGCTAACTAAATGCCCCAGCCACCTCAACTGGCTCCTCTCGATGTGGAGGAACAGTAGATCTACTCGGGAGAGGGAGCTCAAAAAAACGTTCACACATCCCAGAATGAGCGTGCTCACTTTAACATTCATCAGGTACAATACGTGCAAGTTTAGTTCCCGTTAACAAAAAACTAATAATTTCACAAATGATCATTTAATTATCTCGCTCAGGCACAATGCTGCTGTGTTGTACTTATAATCTTTTCCCTTCTCAGATGTACCTTGGTTTGGTGCAGGTTGTGTTTTTGTTTCTTCTTCTTGGCATGGTTTGTTTTTCTGTTCTGTTAAAGGTTTGAAATACTGCTCCAATTTTCTCAATTCCGCCGAAGCACAAGCGTACACCGTATAAAAGCAAACGGGCGAGAACACGCAAGCATTGTGGAAATTGTAGTACAATATAACCGTAATTATGTTGACACGGTAAAACTATCACAACAGACTACAACCACTAGTTGGCATATTGGCGTGCCATGGCTTTGCCTGTTGCATCTTCCTTACACAACCAAACAAGTAGTTTACATTTGTTCAATGAAGTTCTGGGGAAAATGTAACTTGCACGAGTGCTACACCTGAAAATAGTTTACAGCACAGTTTTTTTCATTGCAGGTCTGACATATATGTTGCACTGTACAGCCCTGGGAAGTGGTATCAGCTGGCTATTTTTCCTTCTCTGATGTTGTTGAGCGGAGAACCTCTCACACCAGTGGTGTTCTGTTAAATTCATGAGTGCGTAATGAATGTAGGACCCAGATAAGTGCCGCGAGACCTACAACCAGATGTTACAATAGTTGCTTTCAGTCAGAAACATGTTATTGGTGAAGGTTTTTAGACAAATGCAAGAGTACCACTTTGTTTACCGTACTGACCCGAATATAGGACGACCCCGATTATAAGACGATCCCCCCCTTTCCAAGACCAAAAAGTTACTTTTTAAATAAACAATTTTTATAGAAAAATTGAGAACAAATACAGAGAAAAATATACAATTTTAATGTAAATCATCAAAACTTTAATGACATATGAAATCAAGTCATGTGAAGCTTTTATTCAGACATCCTCTTCCTCTCTGTACTTACTCACTCTCATTCTCAGATCGCTACACCTGCCGACTCCTCCCAGAACGTCATCCTCACTGCTATCCAATGTATGCAATGTTTGGTGCCTCTGCTGAATAGGAAGCCTAAGCCACGTTCGCATCACGGGTCCCCAGAAGAATGAAAAAATGAATGCAAGTCAACGGGGCTAAAAATGCAATTTTCTAATTCTGCTTGTTATGTGCCATGGATTTCACATATGATGCCCGTGAATTTTAAAGACACATTTTGATACCAAGAACGCGCTTATTTTCGAACAGGGTGAAACACTATTTTAGGTTTTGTCTGAAACTAAGTCCAGGACTACAAATGCGCTTCACGAAAGTGACGTAATCAAACCAGACACGGAGAAAACGGAGGGAAAAGGACTATAAGTTCAGCAAACTTCTCACAGAAGGAAAGAACCACCATAAATCTGGTCATTTGGTAAGTAGCAGCTGCGCTAGGGGAGAGGAAATTATGTGGTGATGTCACATATGCAACGTGCCGATTTCTAGTTTTTAGTCATGCTATTTACAAACATTTACAAGCTAATAAATCTCAAAGTACCTGACTGGTGTGGTCGAAACACCCATCATTACTTTTCATTTAAATGACAGTACAACATATGTGTGATCCAGGGCGTAAGGCAAAGCAGATTAGAAAATAGCGTTTTTAGCCCCGTTGACTTGCATTCATTTTTTCGTTCTTCCGGGGACCCATGATGCGGAAGTGACTTAGGCTCCCTATTGACCACCATCCTCTTAAAATTCACGTAACTCTGCCTTATAGCTTGTTAACTTGCCCCACTTTCGGTCCACTCTGCTCCAGACCTCTGTTCTCCATTTATTTTCTTCTGTTGAGAACATACAGCCTGGCGCCCTCTGCTGTTACGGGCGTGTAATGACCCCAGACAAATAGCACGTGTAAATGCTTAGACCCCGATTATAAGATGACCCCACATTTTACAGTTATTTTCAAAGAGAAAAAAAAGTCTAATATTTAGGTATTTATTTATTTGTTTGTTTTTTATCTTTACAATATATTTATAGCTATACAATGTTAGAACGTTGTTAAGAAGCATGAAAAAATGTTTAGAGCTCATTTGTTTTCCGTGCTAGCTTATTTTGCAGATTTGCTATTGCAGCTTCAATGTGATTTGAAATCTATAGTTTATTTGTAGTTTCATCTTACACAAAAGTGTTGCAAGTACCAGTTTAACTGAAAATTCCTAAATTTTCTTACTAATTTGTTTCTCCAATGTGACACCAGTGGCCCCAGCCCAGTGCGATCTCAGCTTAAACAGCTGGTTTGGGGGTTGAAATCAAACCACCGGTTTGTTTAAATCTCCGTAAACTTTTACAGTATGGTCTGTACACACTGTAATTTCTGATTTATTTCTCCTAATTTTCTACATCTTGTTGGATTTCTTCACTCACTGAGATACAACATGATCACACCGTTTCAGAGCATCTAGTTTGAATCAGTGTTTCTGCTCAGTTTCATAACTGGACAGACTTGATTCTTCTGAAGCTTTTAGGATGAAGACTGAAGTGGATGCTGCATGCCAGACGTTTTAGACTACGTCCACTGCATGAGCCAACATGACTTTAGGATGCCTTTTAATGTCTAGCCAAAGCCTGCAGTTGTTTTTGTTCAAATTTCAGTTTAAACGTTAAGTAACTAACATTAAACACATCACTGTTTTCTTCCTCTTTCCTCTCCTTCCTTTTGAAATGGAAGGTAAGGGTGGAGCACTGAAATAACACAAATGTGGTTCTATTGACAGAATGTGTATAAATCTTTGCATGTGCAGGAATTTTCCTACTTGTTTATGTTGGTGTCTTTATTTATAGTTGTCCAATTCCAACTTTCAGTGTCACTTCAAATGTAAACGATTGGAGGAGGTCTTCTCACGTTAGATGGAGGCATTTAATCCCAGGGGGATTAGATTTATATTAATATTAACCCTTTGTTGCATAATGGTCACTACAGTGGACAGGTACTGAAAATTTTTTATTTTTTTTTGCTATTAAGCACAGCTGTTGAAGACTATTGCATTTGAGCCCCTCCATTTGGACTTCAGAAAGTCAAGCCAACATATTTCATGTTCAGAATGCATGCTGTCCACTGAGGTGGACGTGTAATAAATTATTTGTAAATTAAATGTTACTAAAATATGTAAAAATGAAGTTTGTTTCATTCACAGCTAAAGATGAATGAAAAAAATTGTTATAAAAATCATGGTTGAAGATTTCATAATTCATGCATCAAAGGGTTAATATATTCGCATAATAGCATTAGAGCATCCAGCATCCCGGCATGCGTTGCAGTCGAAGACGCAATGCTCCCCGTCTCAATTCGGCTGTTATTTGCACACTTGTGTATCACGCACTAAAAGGCTAACTGCCCACTTTCTTCAAGTGCACTCTGCTGAAGACTGCAGGGTGCAGTGCGAGTATCGAGGTTGGTTCACAGTTTAAAGCAACAACTATCATTTAAGCTCTATATTAAACCAACAGCAAGTTTATGTGAATGAGGAAGTAAGGGAATCGGATCCAGCTCCTAGTATGCTAGCTAGTTTTCTTTCAGCCAGCACCCAAGAAGCTTTCAATTCACAGGTGCTGATTGGTTCAAAGTTGTTCTCCCAAGCAACTAAATGTGATTGGCTGTTTACTTGCAGTTTAGGTGGGATTTTCCCAGTGCCCCAAGAGTGAAACTAGAGGGTCTAGTGGAGGAAATTCTCTGTTTATGAGAGACAGCTGGTGAAAATGTAAATAATTCAGATTGCATGTAGGAGTGCGCAATTAAGCAAATCTGACACATTTATAGTCATTATATATGAGCATGTTTTAGTTTTATTTACCTTTTAGATTTTACTCTCCTTTCAACTCAGGGAGGGCTGCGCCCCTATGGACAAGCTGCTACTGCTGTTAGCAAGTCAACAGGCAAGAATGTCTGAAAAAGTAAAAGTTTTACAACAAAGTCAGCTTTAGACACGATGCTCAGTGGAGTTATCTTCTAGATCATGCTGAGCAAAGGTGATTTTGATTTCATAAAGTGAAATTGGCTTTTAAACATTTCTCAGCTTTGACTTAGTTGTGTGTCAAAGTGGAGAAATGCAAGAAAACATAAGAAGTTAAAATTTAAAGAACAGGTCACCCCCAAATCAACATTTTTTTCTAATAAAGTACATAAATGCGTGTCTAATCGTGCTGCAGACACGTGTAGTCAATAGTTTTGCACTTTTGTGCATTTTAGTTCAAATTAAAATTTTCTGCCTAAAACTGTCAGTGTTGTGCCGTTGTCAGGTAAAAACTGCACTGCAGTTGAATTTAAATCTGCCACCGCTATTGGCTAAGAGGTACCCTAGAACGTTAGCTGGTACCATATGATGTGACTGTGTGTGTGTGTGTGTGTGTGTGTGTGTGTGTGTGTGTGTGTGTGTGTGTGTGTGTGTGTGTGTGTGTGTGTGTGTGTGTGTGTGTGTATTTGTATTTGTTAGCGGCTCTGCCCTCTCAGTCTGCTAGGTAACAGCATTTGTTGCATTTTTCAAACAGGAAGTGGGAGTGGAGTAGTACTCTGGTAGGGGGTGACTTGCTCTTTAAGATGCTAATGTAAACAAATGTGAATAATTGGCTACATTTTGTTCCAACTTTTAGCATAATTTTACAAATTATCATTCCATTGGTTTTCTCATAATAGGCTTTGCTTTATTTTATATGTTAGAGCATAATTATTACTGGCAAGATTTAAAACCTTCAAATAAAGTGTCAAATTATTGTCATTTTGTGTTTATTTTTAAGTTATTAAAGAGAAAATAATGAAAAGGACAGTCCTGTCTTAGATTTTCCAGCAACGCAATTGTTTTATTTTCAGCTGATTTATTTTCTCCCTTTCTTTATGTTTAATTGATATTTAAGCATAAACGACTTTATTATCTATTTTATTTGTATGTGTTTATGTGAAAATACATTTTTGGATGTCTTTTAACAACCTTCCTGCTGCAAAAATGACAAAATATTTTATTTGTTTTTAAATGCTGATTGGACGTATATTTCATTTAATTTTTAACCCCGTTTGTCCTCTCTTTCAGGGTGTAAAACCGTACTAAACAAAAAGGCTGACGGTGTAAAGGTAAGTTCTCTCACACTCATACTTTCCTCTCATTTCTGTTTATTACCTGTTTTCCTTCTTTTTATCAATCTGTAATTATTTAATTTGCTCATAGTGTCGCATTTAATCTGTTACTGCAGAATAAACAATATTTAGGTGTTTTTATGCGGTTTTATATGGAATACCTACATGTGGGTTGAGTTTAATTCTGATTGAGTCAGTCAGTGCATGCGGTGAAGTGCCAAGATCAGCAGGGACATAAAAAAGTTCTGTAACTTCAACTATAAATAAACTCCAACCCAAACTCTCTACAGCCATTTAAATATTAACTCCCTGTATTTTTTTCCAGCTGTTTTCCTTATTCTTTCTTCAGCGCTTTTAGTATTTTAGTTCCATTTTTGCTCCTGCTGAAGCTCCCTTTATGTTTCTCTCTTTCTCGGATCAGTCTGGCAGCTTCTCTCTTGCTGTTTTAATCAGTTCCTTGTTTCCCGATGACTCCTTATTTATTTCCTCCTCCTCCCCTCCATTGCTGTCTGTCAGAAAAGGAAGTCCAGCTCAAGTGTTTGTTTGATGGTGAGATTGACTCAGTCGTTCTTTTTTTTTCTTCTCTCTCTTCTTCCTTACAAGTTTTTTCCTGCATATATTTTGTGCTTGCTTTGTTCTTTTGACCTTTTTCTTTTGGATGAAAGTGTTTTAGGCTTTTATTCCCTGTTGGATTTCATATCTTCATCCTCCTTGATGCCAGAATCTCCACCAAAACCATTTAGCTGCTGCTGATTGGTCTGGTTATGCTCTTCTGTCCCTTCATTTCATTCAGACATTTTTATTACTGCCAACATTGTGTTCCCTCTGTCAGATTGTTGCAGTTTTACATCCATCCTGTCATAGTTTGTTTTAGTGTTTGTGATTTCTTGTCTTTTTCTCCCTATAAAAATAAAGGAGCTGTCACCTGAATGCTTCCTCGTCCACCTATCTAACAGTTTCACACCTATATTTAGTGATTTTTATTATTCATCGATGACATGAGGTGACTTCTAAAGTTTCCAGACTTTCTAAAAAGATCCTAAAACCTTTTGATTCTAAACTTTTATTGTGAAAATCCAAGCATCGACCCCCCCTCCTAGTTTCCTGTGGGAATTTTTGTCCTGTTAGATAACATGTTTCCCCTCTTTGCCAACAAACCAACAAACAAAAAATGAATAGTACTGGATGGGTTAGATCCAACATATAATTGGCATTACAGATATCGTCGCACAGATCTAATCCAACTAAAACTAAGTGCTATGTTCAGTCTAAGCACAGAGCGGTGTAGCAGTCTAGACTGAGCCATTTCTGGGCTCATCGTTCCACTTTTCTTTTATTATTGGACCAGAGTTTGAGTGTTTTTGATCTTGAAAGCAAATTGAAGCAGATAATGGAGTCTTAATTTGGACGTAGAAACCCAGCAGCTGCTCTGATGATTCTGATGTAGCTTTTCTCCTAGACTAGAGTAAGTGTAGTTTTTATTAGATTTAAAGCCCCCCCCCCCCAACACACACGTATCACGAAAGGCTTTTCACTGCTTGCACCGACCTGAACTCATTTATTATTGGTTTTAAGTTTTCATTCTTTAACAGCAGATTATTAAATGTTCCTGTCTTAAAATGCACGTGCTAACTTATTCTCCTTTTTTATTTTTTGAACATTGTTTTTAATGACAAACAGCTTATTTTTGCAACAAAATTCATATTAGAATCTTAATAATCAAAGCAAGGTAACTTTATGATTATTTATTATTAAGACGTCATTTAAAATGCACACGGCAGCTTGGTGTAGGAGATTATTAAATGTTTGTTTTATCTACCGACTGGTCACGGTTCCTGCTGCGACTCTGTTATGGGAGACCTGTGTTGTGTCTCTTTGCCCCAGTCGCAGGGAAACAGTAAAAACAGTGTAGTCAGCAGCACCAGCACCAAAGACAGCAGCGTATCATCTTCAGCACCAATGGTACCACATCTGTCCTCTTTTGCTGTCATTGCTTTTTGTAGTCATGTCACTTTTTCCATGTTTTAAGTTTTTTCGTCTCGTCCTGTGTTCTCACGCCCATGTCGGTCCAAACAATCCCCATCCTCCTCCTTGCTTCTGTTCTGAAAACGTGTGCTGTTGGCGTTGAATTTGACAGCTTTAAAATTGAGCGACCGTCCTGTGGCTTGGAGAATCTCTCCTGGCTCGTGGTTTACCCAGAACTCCTGCAAACATGGAACGCCAGCAGGCAGACAAATTACTTTCATTTTGTGTTGGAACGGCAGACACTTCACTCAAGTTCTGCTCAGCCTCAGCCCAGACAACTCCTTTGTGTCTTCAAATATGTCACCCGAGCTTTGATGGCAGTGTAGCCTTTAAAGTGGTGAAAAGTTATTGCAGTTTAGTGGAAGAAAAAGGGCTGAAAAAGTTTAGTTTAATCAAAACCCTGTGAGGACTTCTGGGTACAGCAGGAGCGTGAGAAGATGAGTAACTGTAGGAGGATGCAGCCCCTCTGTTCACGTTTATGACATAGAACTGAAAAGAGCTTTTATATGTAAATGATAAGAACAATAGTGCAGGTTAAAATGACTTCTACTTGATCTGTAATCGTCTCTAACTCCCCCTGGCTTTCATGGGGCTGCATGTTCTTGAGTTTTAGGATGAGAAGTGTGAGACTGAGCTGGGTTTATTTCCCAACCTTTGCAGTGCTCGTGGCTCTTGAATTGCTTTGTGCCGAGTGTTTCTGTAGCACGGTCATGGCTGAGGAAGAGGAGTGGATTTAAAAACCCTAACTGATGGAGTTACATTTTGTTACAGTGCAGTCTTATTGCAAAAGGGATTAAGTTGATTGTTTCCTCAAAATTTGTCACACAACACCCCGTAATCACAACATGAAAAAATTTGGGGGGTTTTGTTTGTTTTTTGCAAATGTATTAAAAAAGTATTTTAAAAAAACCCTGAGAAATCACATGTACATAAAATTTCATTGAATTTTTCATAAAGCTCAAAACTGAAGTTTTAATACTTATTTACACATTGTTAAAGGAATTTTGCCTCTGGTCAATGTCCTCAAGATGTTTCTGCAGCTTCATTGGAGTCCACCTGTAGTAAATTCAGCTGGGTGGACGTAATTTGGAAAAGCACACACCTGTCTAAATAAGGTCCCGCGGTTGACCATGCATGTCAGACTAAACCAAGCAGGGAGTCAAAGGCAAAGGTTAAAAAAGTAATTAGTTAGTTACTTATTACTTTGTCAAAAAGTAACTTACTGAGTTACGAGATTATAAAAGTAACTAATTACCATGAAAAATAACTACTTAGTTACTTTTTTCATTAAAGAATGCAAGAAAAATGGGTTAATTGAACTTACTTAATTTACTATAAATTACTACAATAGTAAAATATAAATGACTAATGACTGGAACATAATAAAATGTATGTCCAAATGTTTTTTATAAACCTGAATAATTTAAATAAATAAGCACTTAACAGGAGGAACTACTAACAGGAGCATTACACTAATCTAGACTATTAAAAGGTCACTGTGTGATATTTAACAAGACCCCAATCAGCTAAAATTGAAAATTGCAAATAGAAACACCTGTAAAGGTTCCCGAGCCTTTAAATGGTCTCTCAGTCCAGTTAAATTACATAAATGAATGTAATTTTGCACAGTATTTTAATTTTTCCAGCTTCACATAATTGTGTGTTTTTAGTAGCATTTCTGTTGCTGCTAATCTAGTAACGGTTAAATAAATAAATAAAATCCTTTAAACTGACACTAGAAGAGGCACAAGCCTGATGGAGGACTAACATTTACTAACTTGGGTCAGACCCAACCACAGAAGAGCTGAAGCTGGGTGGTAAACACACACAGGTAGTTCTAATAACACCTGAGCTCCATGCCGTCTGAGACTGATGCATCAGTGTTACAGCGGGACTAAAGACATGATCAGAAACAGGTTACAGTTGGATGATCTCGGAAGGTAGAAGATCAGGACGTCTGAGCGGTGAACAGGTGAGCGGACCTTCAGGACGTCCCGCTGTCACGCTAAGAAGGGCACGGCTGTAGATCCACACCTGCAGCCATAGACTATTCATCATGTCTTCCTCGTTCTTCACGGGTCATGATGCACTTGGATGAAAACATCTGCCTCTTTGGCTCCTGATTAACGAGTAATGTGGTTATTTTAAATGACGTTATTCCCATCACTGCTCTGTTGGGTCTACAGCATGCAGTGACTGCACCCGGCCAATCATCATTGTGTTTGTGTGTTACCGACACACCTCTCTCCCTGGCTGCAGCTGAAGTGTGGCGGTCAGAAAGCCTCACGCTGCTGCTCAACGTTCGACAAAGACATAGTAACACACAACCTTCCGTCCCCAGTAACGGTAACGGCGTTGCAACAGTGGGAAAAGTAATTTATTAGCTTATTCCGTTACCTAAAAAAGGCGTTATTTCCCATCACTGGTCAAAGGGATTGTCTGTAGACCTCTGAGACAGCATTGTCCTGAAGCACAAAGGGGACAGTTTCTACTGCTTTGAAGGTCTCAGTGAGCTCAGTGGTCTCCATCGTCTTTAAGTGGAAGACATCCAAATCACCAGGACTCTTCCTAGAGCTGGACAGCCGTCTAAGCTAAGCGATCGGTTGAGAAGGACCTTAGTCAGGGAGGTGACTACGAACCCAATAGTCAGAGTTCCTGTGCTCCTCTGTGGAGAGAGGAGAACTTTACAGGAGAACAACCATCACTGTAGCAATCCACCAATCTGGCCTGTAAGTGCCCAGATGGAAGCTACTCCTTAGTAAAAATCATCTGGCAGCTCAACTGGAGTTTGCCAAAAGGCACCAGAAGGACTCATATCATGAGACACAATATTCTCTGGTCTGATGAAACAAAGATGGAACTCGTTGTGCGAGTGCCAGGTGTCACATTAGGAGGAAACCAGGCACCGCTCATCACCAGGCCAATGCCATCCCTATAGTGAAGCGTGGTGGTGGCAGCATCATGCTGTGGGAGTAATATTAAGCAACAAGAACTGGGAGGCTAGTCAAGACCGAGGGAGAGATGAATGCAGTAATGAGCAGAGATCCTGGCTGAAAACGTGCTCCAGGGCACTCTTAATCTCAGAATGGGGCAACGGTCCATCTTTCAGCAGGACAACAAACCTAAGCACGCAGCCACGATATCAAAGAAGTGTCTTCAGGATAATTCTGTGAATGTCCTTGACTGGCCCAAAGGTAGATGTGCTAAGCTTGTTGTAATTGCTGCCAAAAGTGCATCACGTATTGAACAAAGGTTAGGAATACCTATGTACGTGTGATTTCTTACTTGTTGTCATTTTTAACAAATTTACAACAATCTAGAAAGAAAAGCATGTTCCACATCATCATGGGGTGTTGTATCCGAATTTTGAGGATAAAAGGGATTGAATCCATTTTAAAGACTGTAACATAACAAATTGTTGAGAAAGTGATGCGCTGTGAATGCTTACCGGATGCACTGTAAGGAAGTTCTGCTGTGCTCCCTCCTAACGAACCGGCTGATCTGCTGAAGTGACGGTTTACAATTTGCAGCAAGAGGAAGTTAAAGAAAATGTGCACTTAAAAAGCAAAGATGATTAAAAGGTCAGCAGGAGCTGCAACAATTACAATTTCAAAGCCTTCATTTGTCACTCCATCAGTTTGTGTTTGTGCAGGTCATTATTAGAACTTTATAGCTGCAATACTTACCTAACTATTAGTACAAACATCCGCCAAAACATTATGACCATTTGCCAGATAATTTGCTGCTAGGGATCTGAAAACCGGTTGTGCTCTCTGGGACAGAATCGGCTAGACATCTCCATGTGCTGTAGATGGAGCCTCTTTAGACCAGACTCTTTCCTCCAGAGACGTTGATTCTTGCTTGTGATCTGAAGAATTTTGAAGCCAAATCACCTCTTGAAACATTTTGTCTTCCTTAAATAGTTTTGCAGAACATTTTATTCTGTTTAAAGAGACCAGTACCATCAAAGAATTATTTTTAAAGCGTAATTGGCAGCCATCTTTGGATTGGTAATGACAAATAAAAGCATCCACACTTGTCTTTCAGGGTAGTAACCCAGATGGTCCCACCTATCATCTTAATTCTGAAAACGAAATAGTCATACATTCTACAGTTGTAATTTGGATGCTCTTACGCCATTGTTTACCCTTTTGGAGTTCAGGTAAATAACGTTTTAGAGCAATAAACCGTCTGCAGAAGTGCAACCCTTTAACAAACTGCAATATAATCCATCCCAGCACCTTTCTACCCCTCTTAGTAGCACTCCACAAATATCTGTAACTAGGAAGGTACTAAGCTGAGGCTTGCCTCTATTTACTGCTTTCAACTTTCTTACATGTAAGTGGTCATAATGTTGCAGGTGGAGTGATGTAAAAGCTCTAAAATCTTTCTAATTCTCCAGAACCCTCCTCCTTTGTCGTGGTCTGGGCTGGTGAACATGTGTGTTTAACTGTACTCATGACTTTTTTTGTGAATTTTGGTGACTAAAGTAATTTTGTGCCAATGAAGGGGAACAAACCAACAGAGCACCTGCTGTAAATGGTCTACAGCTCCGTGAATTAGCTCTTGTGCTTTGATGTGTGTGCGTTTAAGTGTTTGTTATGTTGTGTTGCTATTCTGTGGCATCATCTGCTCGTGCCTCCCCCTCTCATCCATCCCGACCCTGCATGGTAAAGTGTCTCCTACCTCCCCCCAGGAAGCCCAGGCAACCGTTGTACACAACCCAGCAGACGGCACCAAGGTAAGCTGCTCTATCTCCAGCTTGAGGCCACCAGCCACTCACACCTAGAGAAAGCTCATGAAGGATAAGTGCACATCTCAGCTGTGTGTTTTGTGCATATAAATTTCCTACAAAAAATGTTAAAATTACTGATTAAAAATTGAGATTTTTGGGAGTGGGGTTGTGTGGAGCTCTTTCAGTAGTGCATGTCTTACCTGCAGGAGGCCGTTTCAACGATATTCTAAAAAACGAGTCAAGCTAATCCAATTACTTCTGCCTTTAATTCCCTTAAGTAGTGTTTAGTTATTTATGAAAAACACAAAGTTAAGTAAAAAAAATAATGTTTTTAGGTATTTTTCTTTACTGAACAAAGTCTTTTGGGCAGTTTGTACCAAAATGCAAATCAGGTCTAATCCCCCCCCCCCCCCCCAAACAACAAATAAACCAACAAAATTAGTGATAAAAATAAATGTTTGAATTTTTTGAAAAATATGGAAGTAGATCTTTATATGGAAGGATATGGGAGAATTGCAGGAACAGAAGAGGATATAGCGCCTCTCAAGATAAAAATCAAGGTGCCAAAACAAAAGTTGAAAAACAAAAAAAATGAAAATAAGATTTAAAAAAAATGATTATTACAAATCATAAAATTGGGAGAATTAAAAAAATATTGTGATTGAAAAAATATGAAGAAAGAGAAAGTGAATAAAAAAAGAGGTAATCAGTGGATCCCGGAAAAGGCAGAATTGGTAGAAAGAGCTGAATGAGGAGAAGGTGGTGATGAAGAATAAACAGGTCACACCAAAACCAGCCTGAACAGGTGAGTCTTCAGCTGCTTTTTAAAGGAGACCACTGAGTCCACTGATCTCAGACTCAGGAGGAGAGAGTTCCAGAGTCTGAGGGGCCACAGCACCTTTGGTCTTTAGCCTGGTACTAACCAGTAGGCTTTTGTCACTGGACCTCAAGGACCTGCTGGGGGTGTAGGGACTGAGAAGATCACCAATGTAAGATGGTGCTTGTCCATGTAAGAGCCTTAAGACCAGAACCAGGATCTTGAAATGAATCCTGAAATGAACAGGCAGCCAGTGAAGCTGGAGGAGAAGCGGGGTGATGTGGGTGTACTTTAACGATTTAGTCAGAAACCGAGCACAGGCATTCTGAACCACCTGTAGACGGTTCAAGGAGGATTTGCTCAGACACGTGAAAAGAGAGTTGCAGTGTAAGTGTGAGGAGATGAAGGTGTGGATAACAGTCTCAAGTTAAGACAGAATGAGACTCAGCTTAACAATGTAACTGAGATGGAAGAGAGAAGAGAACTGACATGAGAATCCAGGGTGAAAGCTGGGTCAAATTTCACACCAATTGGAATATCATCTGCATAAAGATGGTAAGAGATTCCTTCAAAAGAACTCAGGATGTGCTGAAGAGGGAGCATTTAGAGTAGGGAAAAGTAAAGGCCCTAGCACATAATCGTGCGGGACACCATGAGCTAAGGAGGTGGTGGAGGACTGAAACTTGGAGACGGCCACAGAAAAGGAACACTCAAGACAGATGGAGGAGAACAACAGCTCCTGATAGGCCTACCCAATTTCTCAGCCTCGCCAGTATCAGGTGATGGCTAACGGTGTCAAAGGCTGCCGTCAGGTCCAGCAGGACCAGAACTGAACAGTCCCCTGCATCACTGAGTCAGAAGGTCATTAGAGATCCTTAGAAGAGCTGTTTCAGTAGAATGAGCTCTACGAAAACCTGCCTGGAAACTATCATAGATATTATGTTCATCGAGAGCAGCTGTGAGTTGTTTAACCACAACCTTTTCCAGGATCTTGGAGATGAACAGAAGTTTAGAGATAGGTCTGAAGCTGCTATGGAGAGAGTCGTCGAGATAGGGCTGGGCAATAAATTAAAAATGTATCGTTATAGAAATTTCTGACTAATCGAGAAAAATGTTCCCATGTCAATAAATTTGAATAAACAAATGAAAAGGTGTGTGTAGGTTGGCAACATTCATGTCCCTTTAAGAAACTACCACCTTGAGTCACGTAAAAATGTGACTCAACGTAATGCATCCGACAGCGTAGTGGGCAACTTTTGTTTCTGCACATACCTGTAGTTATCATTCATCTATCGTTGTCGAGGTGAAATCCTCAATATATGGTGATATTGATTTTAAGGCATATCGCCCAGTCCTAGGTCAAGATGAGGGTTTTTAAGAAGCGGGTGGGTTACATCGTTCCTGAAGTAAGCAGGGACCTGCCCACAAACCAGAGAAGCATTAATTATAGAGAGCGTGCTGGAACCGATGGACTGAAAAGCATTTGTAAACAAAGGTGAGGGTGAGATGTCGAGGGGGCATGCAGAAGTGTTTTGTATTTGAAGTGTAAGGCATAGGAAGTCCTGGTAGACTTATTACTTTTAGTTGCAGCTTTTAAGTTGGACAAAAAAATAATCATTTAAAAAAATGTCTCATGTGAAAGTAAATACATGTACTTATACTACTGTTTACTTGAGGTGTTGGAAAGGTTTTAAGTTGTTGTAGATAATCAAATTTGGCTCTCAATCCTAAAAATTTCCCTAATTCTCGAAACTGAGATCACTTTCCAGTGAACTGCAGGTAAGATACTGACTGTTCATAAATACTTCACCACTTTCCTAGAAAACATGCCAACATTAGGGTCAAGTGTGCCTTTAAATGGGTGTTTTCTGGACTTGGAAAGCTTACCCTGATCATTCTGCTCTGGTTATTTACAAATAAATTGCAGCAAATGGCAATTTTATATGAAACAGAAATTTCTAAATCAATTCAAATTTGAAAAAGGTACAGCCTTCCAATAATTGTGAAACTTGCTTTTCTCACATTTAACACACTTGCAAACTGCTACTATCGCAAAATGTTGTTATTCCATTGACACAAATCTCACTATCACTTGGGCATGCTTCGTCTTGAGTGGCGGTTGCACTCTAACGTACTGTCGCACAAGGCCCCCCCCGTTCAAATTATTGATTGAAAATGCCACACACACACATTGCGGCTTTGTTGCGTGTGGCTCTCCGTGCTTCCCCTCGCTGCTGTCCTGGCTGGTTTGTGCTCCTGGGAGGGAGTCCCCACACCCACCCACTCACCTACCTCCATCCCAGTTCGTCTGTCCATCAGGTGGGCTCTGTGTCCTTATAGGTGTGATAAGACTTCTCTTTCCCCCCTCTCTTTCCAAACATCCCCTTTTCCTCTCACTCTTTTCCCTGCACTTCCTGTTTTACAGGGCTCCACAGAAAGCTGTAATAATGCAGAAGAGGAGGAGATGAAAGGTAGGAAAGGTAGCTGTCCAACTTTCACCTACTCTGCATGCTTCCTGTGACTCACTGTAGAATGTCTAGTTTAGATGGATACAATGACAAACCATTTTCCTTCCTTAAGACTGACGTAATGCATGCCTGCTGGGTCCGTGTTTTAGGAAACTGTCAGCTTTTACTTTACAACAAGAGGCCTTGGAGATCTGGAGGATTGTCTAGTCGGATGAGAAAGATAGATGTTAATCTTAACAGTCAGTTTTGTTTTGATTGTGATGGGGGACTGTGGTGCTGTATTCTAAGATAATACGCTTATGCTTTTGTTTTGTATTTAAATATTGGAATAAACCAATAATCTGATAATTAATAAACAAACTCTGGTAGTTCATGTAGACTGGTATTAGTTGTTCTACTTATTTGTTGATTAATACCACAAAAACCACCATGGGTTTATTGAAATTAGTATATAAACGTTGCATCAATAGAAACGCTACGATAATGAGTTAAAGGTTACCCAGATATTTTCTACAGTTTTATTGACCTAGCTTGTAATTACTCAGCATTCTTTTATGGTTTCAAATTTTGATCCTAAAAATGATCCCACAACTGTCAATTATGCCTAAAATTGAGCTAATTACAGGTTTTCTTTAAGAGTCCATCCCTGTAGAGCTTAGTGTCCAAATTTAAATTAGAAATCAGGCTGAAATAAAATATTTACATGCTTTATCTAAGAAATACTTGTTTTCTCTAATACCATCCATCCATCCATCCATTTTCAACCCCTTGTCCAGAATCAGGTCGCGGGGGCAGCAGCCTAAGCTGAGAGGCCCAGTCTTCTCTCCCCAACTATTGGGCCAGCTTCTCCAGAAATCTGGCTACAGAGTTCTAAACACACTGTAGACGTTTCGGTGCTGATGAAGCCAACAGGACCACATCATCTGCAAAAAGCAGAGACCTGATCCTTAGGCCTCCAAAGATGTCCCCCCCCCCCAAAGCCTTGGCTACACCTGGAAATCCTGTTCATAAAAGTTATGAGCAGAATCGGTGATAAAGGGCAGCCTTGGCGGAGTCCAACTATAACTGGTAATGAGCTCGACTTACTGCCGGCAATGACGCCGGTCATACAGGGACCTAACAGCCCGTATCAGACGGCCTGGTACCCCATACTCCCAGAGTACCCCCCACAGGGCCCACCGGGGGACGCGGTTGAACGCCTTCTCCAAATCAACAAAACACATGTAGACTGGTTTGGCAAATTCCCATGCGCCCTCTAGGACCCCCCTGAGGGTATAGAGCTGGTCCAGTGTTCCACGGCTAGGACGAAAACCACATTGCTCCTCCTGAATCCGAGGTTTGACAATCCGACGGACCCTCCTCTTCAGAACCCCTGAATAGACCTTACCAGGAAGGGTCTCTAATACTTTTTTCTTAAGTTAAGCAAAAAGAGGTGAATTCACTAAAGATTCAAGTTCATTTAATGTTTGATACATGGGAGAAAAAACCATTTTACAGCAGAAATCCAGATATTTCCCCTTTTCGGCCTGGAAAGCCATCCTATAAATGTATAGTCTATGGGCCACGCACCCATATCTAAATCGTTGATGCCAATGCTGTTACAAACAAGTGCTGTTCCTGAGCCCATGCTGTCTTTGTAGGTTTTCTTTTTTTTTTTTTTTTGTCGTAGTTCTAGCGTGAAGCCCGCCAAACAAAAAAAGTGTTATGATTAGCTGGAAACAATCATTTGGGCCAATGGTCAACCTGCTGAGGCTACAATGGAGCGTGGCTAGACTGACCTGCAGAACAAAATCTTTTACTGCAGTTAGTGTAGACTTCCACGCTAGAATTATATATGAATGATTTTAGTTTTTTAAGAAATCCGTGAAAGTGATGGTCTCTCACTGTACAGTGATGTAATGTAAGCAATGAGTCATTATTTTTTGCCAAGAGTTATTGTTCATTTGACAAGTCAAAAAGTCAGTTTGGTTCTTTCTAGTTTCCACTTCATCCCTGTTGTGGCTGAGTGGCCCAAACATTCAGATTAGCCAAGTTAAAACATAAATCTGAGTGGATGTCATCGACCTGCATTGTCATACAGTTCTGTGTTTAAGATTTCCAGCTTTTGTCATGAAGTCATCTGGAATCTCATATTATCATGTTTATTTATTTATATTTTTTTGTAAGACAAGTGGGCTGGTTGGTGTCCTCGGGCCCTCAGTGTGCATCTGTGTGTGTTTGTCCTGGGGTGACAGCAGTAGCTGTTAGTTCAGGGTTAGAGAAGTGCAGCAGCTCCATGCTCCTTGCTGTTCGCCACCCGCCTGCAAGTCAGCCAGTCTTTTCAATTTTCTGTTCCACCTTCTTCCTTTTATCATCGACATTTCGACTGCAACACGTTTACTTCACCACGAAGTTTTGTTGGAAAAAAAGATGCCAAAATCTTATTTTTTTTAGCAGGTTGCAGATTTAGTTTCCTATGCTGCCATCTGCTGGTAATCTGACACCACTGCAGATTTCCACTACTCTATTTTCTCGATTACTTGGTTGCTTTTAAAGATTTTGTGCATGAACTAATTATTTAGTGAAGCAGAGATTTGATGTGTGTAACTTACTTTTACTGGACTTGCCTTCAGTCGGTCCCCTGCAGGAGTTTGTTAGTAGCCCCACTGACCCTGTTGCTCAGCCCGGTCCAGCTCAGACCTCCTGTTCAGAGCCAGAGTCTGTTCAATTGCTCCTAGCAGGCGACGGCACCCTGCAGCTGAGTAAGTGATGGACAGGTTGTGCAGATCTTTGCAAAAAGCGTCTTTGGCATGTGTCGAAGTGGAAGTTTGAGGATTTTAATGGACGGACTTGCATGCAGATGTTTTACAGGCTGTCATTTTCCCCTTCTGGTTTAACATCTGGATGTGCATCCAAAACGTTTGGTTTCCACTCCTCTAGTCATTTATTCTCTTGAAAACAAACTAACGTTCTGTGAGAGTACAACAGAATTTGTGTAATTTGATCATTTCCAGCAGATTCATTTGAACATAAAGTGTACAGGATGACTTCTAGTGTGACTGGAATTCATTTTCAGTTTCAGGCAGTGAGTTGAGGTGCAGCACGTGGTGTGGGGTCTGCATGTCTATCCTCCAGAGAACTCCTGACTCTCTTTAACCTCTTCAGCTCTTTTCTCCGTCCTTTTTTCTGTCTCCAGCTTGTAAACAAGAAATAATAAAGATGACGGAGCAACTGATTGAAGCCATCAACAATGGAGATTTTGAGGCTTACACGTAAGTTTGCGCTCCATTTTTCCTTTTTGCTGCAATGCTTTGTCTAATACCATTTTTTTTTAGATTGGTTCCTTTCTTTGTCTCACAGGAAAATCTGTGACCCCGGACTGACCTCTTTTGAACCAGAGGCTCTAGGAAACCTGGTGGAGGGGATGGATTTCCATAAGTTCTACTTTGAAAATCGTACGTTCCTATAAACACAGTAACACCGAATCTACATGCAGTGTAGTTTAGAGCGATGGCTGATGAGTGGAGAAGGACCAGCTCTCATCTGGACAGTTTATTCACACAGGATCACTTTGAAGTGATTATACTTCTGAAACACATCTTTGTTCTGTTGATGTCAAGAGCTTTTGGCTTTCTCCATTTTCATAGTTCTGAGTAAAAACAGCAAACCAGTGCACACCACCATCCTCAACCCCCACGTCCATCTGATTGGCGAGGATGCCGCCTGCATCGCTTACATCCGTCTGACGCAGTATATCGATGGCCAAGGTCGGCCGCGCTCCTGCCAGTCGGAGGAGACGCGCGTGTGGCATCGTCGCGATGCCAAATGGCTCAACGTGCATTTCCACTGTTCGGGAGCCCCGGCTACACCGCTGCAGTGAACGGACAACCCAGGCCTGGGTAAGACGGAAAACAAACCAACGCTGAGGGTTTGGGTTACTGAGTGCAGTCAAACACCTTCTTGGGTTATTATGCTCTTGTTTTTGGAGAAGATAAAGTAAAATGCATCGAGCTAGCAAAGCTTGTTCTCCTCTTCCTTCTCTTTTTTAATTGAACAAAATAACTGATGCAGATTTATAATTTGGTTAGTAATATTTGAAGCTGATGAGAATGCCGAGTCAGTGGAGTTCCAAGAACTTGTTCCGATCTGGTCTGGATGTCTGTAAAAACTGTAGCCGACTCCCGGTCTGCCTTGTGGGGGCCACCGTGTTTGAAAATGATGGAGAGAGGCAGGAGCTCTTCCTCTCAGCTTAAAGAACTTCTTACTTACTTTCTAAGAGCAAAAATGTCATTAGATGGTTCCCACCCAACAATCTGCTGTTACATTGTGCATATAAGTGGATCCAGCCAGCTGGTTGCCATGGTAACTGTCGAGTAAATCATGGATCTCAGAAGACAGGCGGGCGGCTGTGGTGTGTCTAAGATGTATTTTTAAGGCTTTGAGTTGAACAAAAACTTCATAAAGGAACATTTTTATTTAAGTTGAGGAAAATGTTAGAATTAATCTTTCTGAGGAAAACAAAACTGTTTCCTTCTGTAAAATTTAACATCGAAAAGCTACCTTCGCTAATGCTAGCGCATCGTGTCTCTCTCCTCCAGGTTTGCCTGACACTTTAAAGCCGTTTGGAGCATTTACTCTCCGTGGTCGGAGCAGAGTGTGGATCCTGGCTGGGGCGAGTCTGCTTGGAAAACACAAAAGTGGGAAAAATATATTCCAATCTTAAAAAAAATAAAAAATAAAGGATAAACAAACCAAACAAGCATATTTTATAAGCTTGAACGATGACCGACCAACACCACTCCAGTCCATCCCTTACTAGATGGCGTTGGGGCTCAGCTGATGTCAGCCCCCTCCTGCTGATGGTGCATGTTTTTGATGGTAACACTGGGTGATGCTCTCCTGGATGGCCTTTCTCTCCCCGTCTGTTTTGTATGCCATGTGGAAAAGTATTAATGTGTCAAGATATATAAATACTTAGAATTATTGAAACACTTCACACACACACACACACACACACACAGATCTGGAACAGCAGAACTCTGTTCTGTACATTTTTCAGCTAACTGGTTTATTAATGTGAGAGTGGAGTTACTGGGAATGAGAGCAGCTTAACTCTAATACCAGTTTTAGGAGTGGGGGCGTTTTGCATCTGCACGGTGTTGTAAGGTTTCATTTCACTGAAGGGACTTCTTGTTTGCCTTTTCTGAAAACTTAAAAGCTTAGATTTTTGGTTTTGTTTTTTTTTTTGGGGGGGGGGGGTCCTGAGTACATTTTTTCATGCAAATGGGGTATTATTTAAACAGAACTATCTATAAATATATATTTATGCTGGGAAAGATGGGAAATTGTTTTTAATTTTTGGGGTGAAAGGAATTTAGCCTGTAGAATCTGTGCTTTTTGTTTTGTTTTCCCCTTTTGTGCTTGAGGTATTTAGGTGTAAACACACACACACACACACACACACACACACACACACACACACACACTCACTCACTCTCTGCTTCACCCCTGATATCCAGTCTTGAGCTTTAGACAACAGTTGAGGCCAGCTCATCTGAAGTTGCAGGAGGACTCCCATCTGTCTAGCCTGCAGTGTTTCACATCAAACACAAGGTGGTGCTGTTGGTAAAGTCAAGTTCCTTACATTCCCATCTGTGTGTATGTTATGAGGTGAAGCATGATTTATTAACCTATCGAATGGCCTGTACTGTTTTTTGCACACTTAAGACTCGATGCTGTTGTGTTTGCTCTTCAGAAGGAGTGAACCTTTCTGCAACTTCAGGTTACGCTCGCCAAAACCTCTCCTCCACCCTACCTCTGCCTTTCTACTTCCGTCATTCCTCCTCCTTATCCTCACAGCCCCGTTTCTGTGTACCAAATCACTCGTCTCTTGTTCTGATGCTGTTTAAATTTGTAAATTGTTTGTCTTGGCTTGCTGTACTTGGGTGTGAAGTCCTGGTGTTCTAAAAAGCATGTGAAGGCTTGATGGGAACAAAGCTGTGGGATGTTCTCTGAAACGGACGAAGGGATTTGGGCCTTTTTCAAGTCGCTTTTCTGTTCTGAATGTTGTCGCTGTAACTGGTTTTGTTGTGTTTTACCCAAAAAAAAAAAAAAAAAAAAGAGAAAGTTTGAAACAGTCAATGTCTGGGACTTTTGAAATGACCCTCAACACACCGAATGCGGAAGTCTCCCGTTTCCAATCCGATTCTTGGAATTACAGAAGCACACGAGATCAAAGATTTTCCCCTGGGAAGGAGAAACTCTTCTGTGTCAGTGGTTGAACCGTTGTATCACTGTGTCGTCAGAGCTTTGTGACTTAGTCCTGGAGGACGGGTGAGGCTTGCCATGGCTCCCGTCTGCACCAGGCTGCTTTGTAGTAACTTGTGCACCTTTTGAGTTGTTGCAGAAACCACCGTGACATATCACCTGTGTGTACCGGCGCTGTGGGACTTTTTAAAGATACCCGTCCACCTGTGCATACTGCCAGACATATCTAACCTGCCATGAAAGCTGTGTCCTGTTTGCACCATGAGAACGCTTTTGTAAATCTGAAACTGTTTGGCGTTTTTTATGGTTCTGAGTACGTGTTTGTCATGTGGGCGACCATGTGGTTGCGCGTTGATGCCTCGAGTCTCGACTGTTTGGCTTTGCTTTCTGAACGTGGTGTGTGTGCATTTCTACACGATGAGGGGAATGTTTCAGTGGAAGTGAGAAAGATGCAAATTTGTTTTATTGGTCATCAAAATGGTTTGAGGGGTGGCCTACGATGCAAAAATCATGCATATGTTACTTTTATCTTTGGTGTCCACAATATTTTTATCACCATGGTAACCAACTTGCTCCAGAAGAGCTTTAGGGAGACGTTTCAGATCTTCTGGTGTTCCTGTGAAGTCTAACCTTCAGAGAACACTCGTATCTGCACTCCAATCTCAAAAATACCAACAGTTCATGGAAATGCTATTTTATAAGGGTTTAAACCACATTTTCTTGAAGCATAAACTGGTTCCATCTGAACTCGAACCATAGCTCCCATTTAAAACTGGTTTATCATAATCCCACGTGTGGGTTTTAGCTGCACGCATCACTATTTACAAATCGACATAGTTTGAGTCACCAAATTCTGCAGCTTTGAGCAAAGAGAAAGACTTTTTAGCGATCAAACTCAACCATAGAACTAGATTTAGGGACGTCAACAGGATTTCATCTGTTTGGTCCAACAGGAATAGATGAATCAAACCTGTGTGAGCTGTAGGACTTGACTAAGCTGAACAGTTTCTGTAGTAAGATATTTGATCTCGCTGATCTTCTAGTTAAACACAAGATGTTTATAAAAGTACATATTGCTGAAGGCAATGAAATTCTTCCTATGCTATTAGCTCACAAAGTGCTTTTACTTCCTAAACGTATATTTAAAATAAATTGTTCTAACGCAATAAAATAGGTGAGAAAAGTAACAATTTACTGCAATAACAGTGTTTTATTTATGTGGCTGTCTAATTAGTGACACTTGACAGTAAAACGTCTTAGTGGATCAGCAGATTATATTTATAACGGATAATGATTAAATTACTTTAGAGTTTATTTCCAAAAGCTTAAAAAAAACAAAAGGAAATTGTTACGTTTGTCGAGTTCACTGCATCTTTCCCATTTTGTGTTTAAATCCTTTAGATTTATTAACACATTTCATATTTTCTTTTGTTTTTTTTATAGCAACAGTTTTTTTGTTCATTTTCACAGAACCCGGAAAACACGCCCAGATTCTGAAGAGGAAAGCTAAGTTTAGCATTTTTTCATGGAAACAAATCTTATATTAGCTTCGTAGGTCATCCCTCTGAACTGATTTAAATAACCGTTGTTTATCAAAGTATTTAAACAAATACTCGATCGTTTTGTTAAGTAAATATACAACAAAAGTCTCCTGCTCTGATGTTACGGGGCACTTTTAAGCTGCTGGTAAGAGAATAAGTTTGAATAATGTTTGCTTCTAACTAAACTGAAATGTGGGAATTGAACGCTTCGAGCCTACGCCATCTTTAACAGCAACACTATATATGCAGTTTTACAGATGGGAGAATTATGCATGTGTACTTTCTGGTCATTTTTCACTGTTGACTTGATAAAGAAATAGAAGTTTGTTAGTTGCATCCTCGAGGTTATAACATGGTTGTTTAAATTTCAAAATAAAAGTGGTGTTATGTCACATTAAAATGCATTGAAGACTAGAAAAAGCCTTAGCTTGACTGTGCCCTTTTGAAAGTGAGCGTAATAAAATGTAACATGACCATAAGGGGCTTCGTGTTTAAAGTCAGTTGGATGCTGGATCATTTTTGCATGACCATACAATTAATAAAATTCTATATTGAAACCCGTTTGGTGTTTCTTATGGCTCGACTCAAAGAGAAAGCTTTGGTATGAATGGACAACCACACTTTTTTGGTTTGCATGTTTCAGAGTTTGAAGTGTTTAACTGCAGAGTTTTTTAAATGCTCATGACATCGGTGGTGATCCTGCAGAAGAATACAGGTGAAACTCGAAAAACTGGGATATGGTGCAAAAGTGTAATTTATTTCAGTAATTCGATGTTAAATGCAAAACTGAGATAGACTTGTTACATGCAAAGCCAGATATTTCAAGCCTTTGTTATTTTGGTGATTGTGGCTTACGGCTTATGAAAATTCAAAACCTCATTTAAAAAATCGTGACACGGTTCAATATTCTAGGGTGTCACACTCCAATCAGCTAATGAATCCAGACCACCTGCAAAAGGTTCCTGAGCCTTTAGATGGTGTCTCAGTCTAAGTAGAATTACTGAAACAAAAAGGACCTTTGCACCATATTCTCATTTTTTGATTATCACTTATAAGACTAAAATAAGTAATCTAATTTTAAAAGGAACTTAATGTAAAACTTATTGCTTAAGTCATAACTATGAACCATCTGAACCAGAGTCTTCAAAACTCAACTCGGGAATCATCATGGCTAAAAAAAAAGAGCATTTAACACTTAAAAAGGAGATATATGGGTAAAAAAATAAATAAATAAAACGATGTGCTTCCTACTAAAAATCTGGTTGCGGAGCATCTAAATCTGAATGGGACTGCAGTATTGATGTACGCACCTCCAGGTGGCACTAACAAGTTATTTTGGTTCCTAACTTTTCTGCATCAACACCCACTTCCCATAAAAGTGGAAGACGGAATAGAAATGACAAGTTCTCCCAGTTCTAATTTATTCATTTTCAAAACTTGTTTTAGGTTGGTTAGCCAGCATTGGAGGACTAAAATAATCTGGTTTCCAAAAACAAACTCCATGTTCATGATCAACACTTTGTCAGGGTTAACCACTGGAAGCACATTTCAATCGCCATCATATCAAAGCATGAACTCAAAAACCTAAAAATTAAGCGTGTGTGGGGAGGGGTCGATGGAAATAAAAAAGTAAATATTGAAACCAAAAAGTATTTCAAAAAATAAAAGTTCTCAAAGGCAAAAGGGTAAAACTTTAGCATAAAGGTGAGGAGAAACACCCATTTGGAATGTTTTATTACTATAAGCTAAAAGCAGTGGCGGATTTAGCCATTTGGGGGCCCAAGGCGAACACAGACATGGGGCCCCTTTTCACAAAATTTTCGACAATCTTATCTTTAACTGGATTTGCTAAAATCTCGCCTCTTCTGACACGAGTTATTTTCTTTTTATTGTCTTTTTTTCTTGCCTTTCTCTCCCTTTGAGTGCCTTCAATATTTGCTCAGCTTTTTTCTTCCTGTCAGTGCTCCTTTCATTTTTTTCTTCTATTTTCCATTTTGGTCTGTTTTCCTCCCTTTAAACATTTTTCATAATCTTTCCTTTCTGCTTCCTTTTGATGTTGACATTGAAAAACGACATCACCTCGGAAGTGAAGATAAGCTTTTTCAAAGCAAGCTGTTTATCTTATTGGAGCCACTAGGATAACTCCATTTCATGCTTAATGTTTTGACTACCGCTTCAAGTTTGTTACAAACGTTTCCACCTCTCCTTTTTCTGCTTTCTCTTCTCATTTGTGGTCTTATGGCACTTGGCAAACAATTTGGTGCATTACTGCCACCAACTGGATTGGAGTGGAATGACTAGTAGCTGCCAACCTATGCCTAATGGTAAAACTGCCACTGGCTAAAGTATCTTAAAGTACCTTTTCAGTTTTTTAAATTAGATTATTTTTTCCAAGTATTTTATTATAAGATATTTTGTAAGCATTATTTTTATTTAAGCATCAAGCATATTTAGTATTTTAGTTTAAATGATTAAATTTGCATCTTCAAAGTGATATTAGACATGCACTTCTCCACAGTTAGTTCCTACACAAATGAAGCATTCCAAACATTTCATTTAAGAACGTAGCAGTTTTTTTTAAACCCACCGTTTTTCCACTCCTGGCGATTTTCTTTCCCATAACTTTAGTTGAGCATTCCTCAGACACCTTGAATCATTTCTTTGCCTCAACACAACTGACTTTTTTGAGACATGTTTAACAGTATGATTATTTATAAGTGGCACATTAATAGCTTTAGGGTCGATACCAAATATGTTCATGAAGTTCTTTGGACCAAATCCCTCTCACATAAAGCAATTTAAGCAGTTTTATTAACAGTTTCTGCACTTTCCAGAATGAGTGGTTTAAGGGCTCTGTCACTAAGAAAAAAACCTGGAGCTGGCAGCGCCTGCTCATTCCATTCTCATGCTGCTATAAGCTGAGAAGCTCTACTATCCAGGAGGGGTTTGGAGTAGAGCCGCTGCTTCTTCAAAGGAATCTGTCTCACAAGCAAGGTGATTTTATTTTAATTTTCCCATTTGTGATGTCACAATTGGGGACTTTTAGAAATGTCAAATTTTACACAGTTCATAAAACCCAACACTGACGGAAAATGGGTGGACTGATTTTACTCATTTGGGTTGTGTTTGGAGGCAGTAGAGACTCACACGGAAGTGCAAAAGGTGAGTTTGCATATGTCCTCTTCAAAGTAGATCACAGAAATTGTAAAACGGTTTTATGTGAGTTTAACAAAATATATGAAAATTAAAGAAAAAAGCAGATGCGGTCATCTTGATGAATTTTAATTGAATCAAATGGACTCATATAAAAGTGGAAAGGGGAAAAAAATAATAACACACCGGATCTCATTTTCACCATCATGTTCAACACAACAACAGAAATTTGCCTAAAGGAGTGGGCAAGTCACCCATCACCTGTACTCCAGTCAGACACAGCCACTCATGTCCCTTCTCAAGAATAAAAAAAAATACGCTTCATTTCTTGTTCCTTTCTACATCAGAGCAGGACTGAAATGATGAATGAGTTTATCTATGATGAAGCAGGATTTCAGTCAAGTTTCATAGGTGACCCGAAACGTTGCCGTGATCAATCTCGCTCAGATCAAACAAACTTCACTCCAGATTGGCAGGAGCCAGTCGCTGAGCTGGCATGGCTTACGTCCAAGTGCATCAAGCCTCCTGGCTTCTAAAGTTCTCGTCTGAACAACATCCTCTTAGATTGGCTAAAGGGGGTGAGGCTACTGATTGCTCCATGCAGATTGATTCTTCACTCTGAAACAGTGGTTAGAATGGTTTTGTGCCGACATGCTTCATGTTGTCTTTGTGCATTCTGCCCAAAACCACGACACTGGGCAGATGTCTATTTCAAGGTTGTCTGTTGTGTGAACATTAGCACCACTTAAGTCTAAGAAATCTGCAACGCTGAAACATAAGTGGCAGTGCAATTTTCCAAAATAGTCTTTCGGGGAGAAAAAAAAAGTCAACATTTTGTCATGTTTCACTGTCGTATCCTTGATTCAAGGAAAAAGAATAGAAAAGGAAGCCACTTTTCTCGATTAAGAAGTTGATAGTTGATAGTTGATATACAATCACTGGTTGCAGAAGATTAGCTCTACTTCAGACACACAGCTCCAAGGCCACCTTTCTCTGAGTCCCGTGCCAGCAGAGAAGTGCAAAGAATTGGAAAAGAAAGATGACAGATGTTAGAAAAACAGGAGATAATGTATTACAAAAGTACAAAAAGAGAAGCTGTAGGAAGAAAAAAAACTGAGGAAAACAACAGGGGGAAGCTTGGATCTACATGCATAGAGAGGGGAAGCATTTCAGCGTTACACCAAAGACATGCAGCAGTGACAAAGCATCACGTTTATGAAACACACAGCAGTTACAGTTAAAACCAGCACAGGGCACCATGATGAAGAGAAACTGTGTGCCACTGCAGCCAAGAAGCTTCTCTTCTCGGGGGAAGAGGGGGGAGGTGTTGTGAAACGGACCATATGCCATGCAGACCAGGTCTCATCAGGATCCAGGAGCAGGAGGGGGGAGCTTTCAGGTAACAGCTGAAAAGCAGGGGGGTACAAGTGCACAGCATGATGGAAGACATCTGTTACACCACGCTTTAGGGTTCCCATGGAAACGACAGGACTCACCCCCCACCCAACCCCCTTTTCCTCCCGCTCAGGCAGCGCTCACTCACCATGCGCCCGCAGCATGGCGGCAGCCAGACGACGGTGGGAGGGGCTAGGGTTTAGCAGCTTTGCTGCGGCTCCCCGCTCCTGCTTTTAGACTTTCTGCCTTCCACATCTGTAGGATAAAGGTAGCGTTTATGTTGCATCTGCACTGTGGCTTAAGAGAAATACATTAAAATGGGTTCAAAACTACAAAGCAGGAATAAATAAGTTCTAAATGCAAAGGGTTTTATTAGATCTGGCACAGCAATTAGTGCTCGTCTGGTTTTAAATTAAGGTCGTTGTATTAAACACCATGAATCTGAATAACATGTTCACCCATTCTCAAGCTGTGGTGCATAAAAAACATTAAATACCAAATTAAATATGGACAAAATCTGAAACTTGTCCAAACGTCAAAAATCATGTTAATACTGTAACCCGACACCTTCACTTGTCTTGGGATCATTCAGAGGAAGAAGCTTCGTTATTTTGTCACCATTCAAATCCACCACCCATCACCCGCTCAGAAAACACTTCAGCTGGTATACAGGTAGAAAAAACTAAATCAAAACATACATAACATTAAAATGTGCACACAAAATAAAAGAAAACGATTTTGATCTTACTGATCAAAATGAACTAAGAACAAAGCCATGCACTTTAGTGAAACAGTGGGAAAAGCACTCAAACATCAAAATGTCGTCACAGGAAGTGGAAGGTGGATGGTTTATCTGGCTGATTTCGTAACGGCACAGAGAGACTTTCATGGATCTTCCTGAAGATTAAACAGTGATGAATGTCATAACTAAGACTGAAACGTTAGAGTTTGGTGTTTAACCCAATAAAGCAGGTGATAGTTAAGTTTCAGCCACCAAAACAGCTCGATGAGAAACACAAAGGTTTAGAGATGGAAGAGCGTTCAACGTCCCAACTCAAAAAATAAAACAAAACAAGGCAGAAAATGACCCAAATGCACCACACAAAGATAAGTGTTCTGATAAATTCATGCAGAGGAGAAAGAGTCGCTCTTCATCCATTCTTTCACTCCCTCCCTCCCCTCTTTTCCTTTGGTGTCATGATCACTGACCCAGAATCCTTCACACACAGCCGTACTCGTACCACAGAGACTGGTTCTCCTCTGGGCTCAGGTCCGAAACATTCGCATTGTTTGGATCGGCACCATCATTCGGCTCTTTCAGGCCAGATCTTAACAGGTCACTAGGCTGGCTGTGAGGAGGAGGGAGGGGCTTATCTGTGAAAGGAGGCCCACTGATGTTGCTGACTAGGGTGGGGTTTAGGGACAGGAAAGGGAGGTTTTCTGCTGACTCGCTAAAAATGGAGTCCATGAACACCGACTCTACAGTGAAGGAGGGGCCGAGGAAAGACTCGAGGGTGGTGAGGTCTGGATCCTCTAAGCTACCACAGGGTAAGCTGAGTGATTTGGGCATGGGGGAGGTGGTGCAGAGGGCTTCCTTTAGGTGCGTGCTGTTGGGGTGGTACTCACTGGGTGTTGGGCGTGAGCGGACTTCAGCCTTGGGGGAAGGGACGTGAGGAGACGCATCAACCGATACGGGCTGCCGGTGGTCTTTGGACAGCAGGTCATGGATGCTGGTGCGCCATGTTGTTCCTTCAGCGGTGGAGATGACACTGCTAGCCCGAGGCAGAGTGGAGGAGGTCGAGTCCAGGCGCTCAGAGACTGATATGGCTTTAGCCTGCGAGGACAGGCTGGTTCGCGCTGGGGCTGAGCCTTTCACACGGGTACTCTCAGCCTTTTTTAGGGTCGGGCGGCCGGGTTGTCCCAGAGATCTCGGGGCCCGGTCGATGCTGCCAATGGTTGCTTTACCGCTGGACGAGCGTAATATGCCACGGCCCTTAGAGGGGCGTTCTTTCTGCGTGTGCTCAGAGGAAGTGGAGAGGCGAGGCGAGTCCACTGTGAGGTTCTCCTGACTGCCAGACTGAGGAGGACAAAGTAAAAACTTTTAATACAATAAAGAATCTGCTTTTACACCAGAAAACATATAGAACAGATCATCTGAGCATGAAAAGTCGATTTAGAGGGAAAGAATTAAGTTTGCATTGACATTTTTCATTTAAGTGTGCATGCGCACACACACACACACACACACACACATAATTACAATCTAAATAATAAGAGGCTCTGTACTTAATTAATCTTGATGAATCACATTTTAAACGTTCAAAATAATTTGCGTCCAAGCAATTTTTTTAATCAAAAATAATGTTAGTGAGGCACAGATGATATACCCACACTGAAAATGTTTCTGTAACCACCAAGGGCCTCATTTATGAAGCTTGCTTACGCACAAAACAGGGTTGGAAAACTGCGTAAGCAACTTTGCATGCAAACTTTGGGACCCCTGGGGTCTCATTTATCAAACATTGTGTAGAATCCTTACTAAAACCGTACTTAAGCTCAGCAAAATAATTTACTGACGCCAAGTAGGTTTGTGATCTATCAAACATGGAGTACGCACAGCTGCACGCAATCTCTGCTTCATAAATCAGAAACTATCTAGAAAGGTTCTCAGCTGCTTTTTAGTCACATCCCGCCCTCACCACGCCCACTTACTGCCATAAATAGTCAAAGCTAAGTGCCTTGTGGATCTCATGCATATACATAAGCTGGCTGTTGCAGCGCTCCGCCAATGACATGGCGACCGTAGATCAAGGCAGATCAAGGAAGCGCAATTTCACAGAAGCAGAAATTGAGGTACCTGTGGGTGAGGTGGAGAAATGAAAGGAAGTGCTTTTGCAAAACAAATAAGAGAAAATCCACAGAGTGGCACAACGTTGCTGAAGCCGTCAATGTTGTGAATTCTTCAGAGAGATCTGTGGCGGATGTAAAAAAAAAAAGGTCCAACCGGGATTCGATCCCCAGACTCTCAGGTGAAAGTCATGTGTGCTAACCAGTCAGCCAAACAGAGATTTCCCCTGTACAAGTAGACAGGGCGCATGATCAATCTGGTCACAGTGACAGGAGACACATACTGTCACAGATGCATGACATTCTGTCTCAATCTGTCCCCCTGCTGATATTCTGCATTCTGAGCTTCAGGCTGTGTGTGTGTGTGTGTGTGTGTGTGTGTGTGTGTGTGTGTGCGTGTGCGTGTGGGGGGGTCTTGCTCTATGTGAAAACGAAGCAGTACAAGTGATAATGTCCAACATGTGCGTAAGCCAGGTCCTTAGTCAACTTAAAGTTACGCGCATTTTTCCGCTAAGTTTTCTTTCATAAATCCCAAAGTTTGCATAGAAAGTTGCTTACACAGTTTTCCAACCCCGTTTTGTGCGTAACCAAGCTTGATAAATGAGGCCCCAGATCATTTAGATTACTTTGGTAACCACTGTGGGATTTGTTGGGCTGTGTAAATATTAGTATATGACGTGTAAATGGACATGGAACATTGTAAATGTGTGCTTAATCGAACATAAGTTCTGCAGTTTTGTTAGAGCTGCAGCTTTAAGATATTTTTTGACATATATGGCATGAAATGTGATGCTAAACATTTCCGACCCCCAATATGGGGACGCTCTGGCTCAAGGGGGTACATTAATTTTGCAAATTAATTAATCATAATAAAATCCCAATCCTAAAGTACACACACACTTTAAAGCAGGTTCTCGTTTGTACTTTTGCTTCCTTTCCTTGCACTATGTTGTAACTGAAGAAAAGGCAACACAATCGCATCACAAAGCCTCACCTCAGCAGGATCAATACCCTCATCCAGGAACTGCTGCAGAGAAAGCACCTCACTAGGGGATCCTGTCTTCCTGAGCTGCATCTGACCTGAGCTGCCTGAGGCGCTGGATGGCTCGAGGGACCTGCGCAGCTGGAGGGGGCTCTGGTGGGAGGATCGGGAGGACGTGGGCAGCTGGACAGGGCTGCTACCGCTGCTGGACCACACCTCCTGGTCCAAACTTAGGCTAAACTCTCCACTGCTCTCACTCTGAGGTCTGCTGAGCCTGCCGTTCAGTGTGCCTGTAGGAGGACAACAGTCAGACGTTGAAAATTTTAATCAAAGTTCAAGACCAAAACATGCTATTAGTACCCTACATATGAGAGAAAACAGTAACCTTCAACCTTTAAACAAGGACAAGTTGACCCCAAGCGTACCTTTGCCCTCCAGAGGAGAAGCGAGATGGGAGTTGTTGTTACTATTGCTACTGGTGGTCCTGTTGCTATGGAGACTGGAGGGTCTGGAGGCTGGGTAAAGGACAAAGGGGAAGGTGAAAACACATCCAGTTAGGGTTTATACAGGCTTACATGTGTCCACAGCAACTAAAATATGGAGTAACACGTAGAAGGATGTTAGCAGTCTGACAGAGCGTCACCCACTGGGGCAGCAGATGGCTCACACCAGGCTGAAGGACAGGAAGGGTGGACGAGTGCCAGGCTACTGCACCAATATGTCCATCCAGGAAAACAAAGAGACTCTGATGGAAAGACCAGGAACACCCAAATAAGAAGGCCCATCCACTCGAGGAAAAAAATGGGCCGTGAAGAGTGTGCGAGTCCGTTAGTGAAACGAAGCAAATCAAAGACTAAAAAGTAAACCACCCCCCACTGGTGCTCAGGACCCAAGTAAAACCAAAAAGATCTGATCAGCATTTCAGGTGTTATTAAAGCCCAGAGAGACAAGCCTTCCATATTAACTGGGACTTACTACAAATGCTACAGGGGACTCTGCACATAGCTCTCATCTGAACAGGACACAGAGCAAGTGCTCTGCTAGACCCCTGCAGCCCTGATAACACACACACACACACACACACACACACACACACACACACACACACACACACACACACACACACACACACACGCACGCACACACACACACACACACACACACACACGCATCACAATTCTTACTACTGTAGAAAGTCGACACTGAGTTTTAGATGATCTGTAGCCTCAAAACTTCATAAAAGTGGTAAAAAGTTGCCAGAGATACCGCAGACATCACCCTAATCGATTTTTTAAGTTGCTTCTGGAGTGTGAGTGAGACAGGATGCCCATTTCCTGCAACCATTACAGCGAAACATATTTTATTTTGTAAGTGCATCTGGGAACGCATTTGCTAAGGAGAGTCTGGACTGGGCGGTGCACCAGTACTGTGCAGAAACAGTTTAATGAAGAGGTAATGGCCTGTGCAGGCCAGGTTACCCACTGTAGGCAGGGTGTTATGTACAGATATTCAGACACAAACACTTAAACTAAAAATGTACATTTCTTCAGGATGTAGCCGCAAGAGTTAGAAATGTGGTCACCTTCTAACAACTTGGTCATCTAGCTGGCCTGATTAATTGCTGCTCGGCTGCAGATAAAGTGTCCTGGATAAAGTCCCAAAGCTTGAATTAGTGTCTCTTTCAGAGGAAGCTGTTGTGTTTTCCTCTCAAGTAAAATGATTTTAAATGAGTCCATTTGTCTTAATAAGAACGCGAGAAGGATTTTTTTCACCGTCTCATCCTGCTGATGCAAAGAAAACACACCCGCTCCTTTTCTATTAAGCTGGCACACCATTGGGGTTCATCATCTCACCTTGACTCTTGGGATCATCTGAGGAGCCTGCAACATCCTCACAGCAAGTGTTGTCTGTGGAGATTACAGGGACAGTGATGCTCACCAGGTGGTTTTTCTTCAGCACTTTTAGGTAAATATAATGAAATAAACAGAACTTAAATGAACACATGAAAAAATACAAACCCGGTTTCCTTACCTTTCATCTGAAGCCGGTGCTTGGTTCTGCTCTGCCCAGAGCTGGGGAGGCTCAGGACGGCACAGTCGATGGCGTCGGTGGATAAGGCGAGTTCCTTCACGCGCCGATTACTACTATATCTGCTGCTGCCCACCACGCTAGCATCTCCAGCCTCAGGTCCGTCCAGACCATCCGTGCTACCCGTCCACTCTGACCCTGGAACACCCGCCACCGCCATCGTCTGCAGCAGGTCATTCATGGCTGATTGGATGGAAGGAAATGAGGATGTGTTATTTCTTATTCTAGAACTACATGATTTTACTCATCGACCACATCTACTCGGTTCTAAATGATCCTTAAGGGTAGGAATCTTAGAAATGAATCTACTCTAGTGCAATAATGTTAAAACCTGGTGGGATGAATTGTGAATGTTAAACACATTATCTGTCTGTTACTATAACCTAAAATTTACTTCAACTACTTTTTAAAAAATAATTCAAAACGCTCATCTAGGTTACCATTTCATTTTGCCGGCTACAGTCACAGTCAAGAATTCCACACACTCGTAATAAGAATGACTGTAGGGATGCACCGATACAGATACTGATACCAGTCTTGGTATCGGTAAAAGTTAACAAATACCAGTAACTGATACCAATGCAGTAGCTTGAAAGTGACTTCACTGTAACTTGTCATTTCTGTTCACCTAATATTTTAGTTTTGTGATCACTTGTATTACTTTTTATCTACCTCACAGTCTTTTCCTGTTGAAAACAGAAGAAAATAAAACCTGTATTCCAATTCATTGCATTTTTTAGTGTGTTAGAAGTATCTGTATCGGTAATCGGCATCGGCGAGTACTCAGATCCAAGCAGGCGCGCAGATAGGGTGGGGGACGGGGGGAATCTGTCCCCCCCAGATTCAGATCGACCCAATCCGTCTCCCGCACTAAGGCCAGGAAGAAAACAAAATCGGATGTTTAGCGCTTGAAGCTCCTTTTTTCAATTACATTGAATGCAGCAAGACGTAAACAAACACGACTCCAGAGGCGCCAAAGTGGTTGCTGCTAGGATGCAGGATGAAGTGAAAAAGGCAAGCAATGATTACTGCGTATTTAAAAAAGACCAACAGTGTAAGTAGGCGGGGCCGATCTGTCTGTTTATGCATGTTGGTTCTAGTTTCAGTACGTTGTTGTCAGTGTTGGGACTTACTCGTTATAAGTGCCAAAGCCTCATTGCTGACTTTAACGAGTCTCATCTGCAAATATGATCCCTCATGAAGTTACTACTTTACACCAGAAGATAGTGGAGATGTGGAACCTTCAGGCTGAGCAAAGTTTGGGAGTTTTTAGAGTTTAAAAAATGCCTCCCGCTATGAGGCTCCCAGTCGGGGAGAGGAGGAGATGCGCGCAACATGAAGAGCGCAAATATTAGATAAAACGTATAATTGCCGGCAGGTCTGGTCTTTGTTGACTGTTCACTTTGTCTGGTAATGACTGACTCTGATTATGAAGCAGAATATTGACTGATGAAGAAATTCACTCATCCAGCCAGGAAGATTGACGCTGCTGCAGCATCAGACAGCTGGTGCTGCACGAGAGGTGTGTGGAGTTTACAAGCTCCAAACGTTGAGTTTGATGTTGGTTTAACCTTCTCTGGGACGTGATGGATGTAGAAATGATGGTAAAACACCGCAAACGTGATAGATGTAGCGACAATGTAAAAAAAAAGCCGTAAAAAAAGAGGCAGATGCCGATGCGTTAGGTATGGAAGTCAAGTGTGCCACATAATCATAAAAAATGTTAAATATGACATTTTAAAAGATTTATATATTTATACATAAATTAAAACTTTCCAAATATAATGAAAATTTCTAAATAACGTAAACATACAAAGGAACATCTGTTGGTCAGGCTGATGGGAACCACTGCTCTAAGTGATAAGTGAATATTGTTTATTTGAATATGTTTAATGTGCAGTTTTTAGGGCTTTTATGTTTTCTGTAAAGATTGGTACGCTGAAAATCATTTAATGTGTTGCATAAAGCATGAGGTTTTGTTAGTAATTGATTGGGAGAATAACAAATGACTGAATTAAATAGTGGGGTGCCTCTGTCAGTGTGCCCCAGAGCAGCTGTGGCTACATCGTAGCTCATCCCCATCAGTGTGTGAGTGTGTGTGAATGGATGAATGATACACTGTAGTGTAAAGCGCTTTGGAGTCCTTACTCTGAGAGGCGCTATACGAGTGCGGATCATTTATCATTTATAGTGTTGATCAGGCAGAGCTTTGTTGCCAGCGTTCCACTGCATGATGGCTTCAAACACGTATATAAAAGTGTTCGTTTTTACGTAAACCATTGGATGAAATTACACAAACTGACTGAGCTCTAGTTAAGGCGCTTGCAATAGTTTGTGTATGTGTACGTGCGTGTGTGTGTGCGCGCGCGTGCGTGTGTGTGTGCATGTGTTTGGGGGAGGGTACATTGGAACTTTGCCCCCCCCCCCAGTTTGAAAATCCTATCTGCGCCCCTGGATCCAAGTATCGGTTTGGAAAAAAGTGGTATCGTTGCATCCCTAAATGACTGGTTTGGACCATTCTTTTATTTCCAGTAAAATGGTAAAAGTAAGACTTTAGTTAACATGTTTAAACTGAGAGCAGCTTTTTTTTTTGTCTTCTGAGATGAGATGATTACACAGGCACAACCAGAAATGTACCCACATTTTGTAATAAATTGTGATGACTATTCTAGAATATCTTACGTTGGCAAAATTAAGTCTTATTAACTTCGTGTGAGCTTTTAAGATTGACTGCAGCTGTCAGCTTTATGTCACTGCGGTTAAAGAGGCTGCTAAAACCAAAAGAAGCTCATGCACTTAAAGAGACACCCTCAAGCTCAACTGAAACCTGCAAATGTCCATGTGGACAAGACAAATGCCTCCTGGAGTAAAGATTTAATGTCAGATGACACAAAAAAATTCAACTATTTGGATATGATAACAAGAAACAAACTTCTAAAGCAAAGTGCAGAGCCAAGCTGGAGTCAGTACCACAGCATGGAGTGTTTAAAAGTCAAGTCCCAGACATGAAACTGAACCATTTAAATAAAAATAGATTAAAATATTAGGCACAACTATAGGCTCCAAATAGGGATCCTAAGTCACGCCCATCTACTTCTGGACCACAGGTCCCTGGAAAAACGAAAAAAAAAAAAAAGAATCCAAGTCAATGAGTCAAAAAATGGTATTTTCTAGCTTGTAATGTGGCATGGATTTCACATTTGATGTCTGTGAATTTTAAAGACGCATTTTGATGCCAAGAACGCACTTGTTTTCAAACGGGGGAAAACATTATGTTAGGTTTTGTGTGAATAAGTCCAGGACAGCATCACCAAATTCACGTCATTTAACCAGACACAGAAAAAAGCAGACGAGAAATGGCTTTAAGTTTAGCAGACTTCATATCCTTCCCTCAGGAGGAAAGAACCACCATAAATCTGGTCATTTGGTAAGTAGCAGCTAAGCTAGGGGAGAGGAGGTCGCATATGCAACGTGCGACTGATTTGTAGTCTTGCTAATTACAAAATTTTACAAGCTGATGAATCTCAAAGTATGTGGTCAAAACACAGATCATTACTTTATTTGAATTGATTAGAAAATAACTTTTAGTCCCGTTCGCTTGCATTCATTTTTTTGTTTTTCCGGGGATTCATGAGCCGACCGGAAAGGGAGGAGACTTAATCTCCCTAGGGCTTGTATACTTCCAAGCTAATATTTAAATCCCTAAAGGAATATTCCAGTTCTAAGATCTGGCAGTTCTTCTTTAGCTTTAGCTTAGCATAAACAATATAAGTAAATGGTAACAAATAGCATTTGATGTGAAAGAGTCATGTAAATTACTCAATAATGAACCTATTTTTTCTTAGTGACCAAAATAATCAGCACATTAAATAAATAAGTAACAAAAAGGTCTTACAGGAGGAGCCAGTTCAGACTTTGGACTAGATTATGACAACGTATAGCTGAAAGTGACATGGCGAAGTGGCTCCAAACCTACATCATCAGTTGTGTACTCTGCCATTTTTAGTGCAACTTACACTGTTCCTTCAGAAATTTGTATTGGGTATAAGCCTAGTAAATTACCTGCACTCGTAGTAGCCACATACTTGTGTTTACGGAAGTAGGCATCTTCTTGAATTTGAATGATTAAAATGCTAGCTGTAACCAATCACGTACATTGTTTATACTAAACTAAAACTAATGGAATACTGCCAGATTAAGAGAATGACTGGGCTGGTTACAAAACGCTTTTCCCCATTAATCTAATTCTGGGGAATAAGACAACAGACTAAATTCACTTAGAAGTGGTGTGGGATATCTCTTTAAACTAGACAGAAATAATCTATTTTAATTTTTAAATAAACAAAAAATCATTACAGTGATTCGCTGTATAATTATATCACCCTGGGGGGGAAATGGTTCAATCAATCGAGAAAAACTTTTAAAGTTCCTGCCCATGATAAATATCGACTTCTAACAACTACAAATGTGTGATTTTTCAACAGTGACATCATTTTACATTTTACAAAATATTTGTTTGTGGTTTTTAGAGGTACATGCAGGCATATTGCCAACACCACCCAAAATTTGCAAAGATAGCAGCAGAATAGCCTGACTTGACCATACATGGCACCAATAGATTTCATGCACTTTATTTTTAGCCACACGTAACAGAAAGGATGCACGAAGGCATGCAGAGCTGCCCGGAGCAGCAGCACACAACTGATTCCGACAAGGCGAGTCCATGTGAGCAGCGTAAGATCTGAATTGCAGCCGGCTGACAAAGCACAGGAGAGAGAGAGAGATGGACAGAGAAGAAAGGCTCCATTTCAAGTCCTCCATGGTGAGTGCTGATCAAGCAGTTGGTGATTCATGCTGCAATCAAAGATGGAGGTGAAACACATCACAGGCACAAGAAAGGCAAACACACAGTTTCTCAAGCCATCTCACCTGAACAGACACCCCTCACACACAAACACACGCCAAGCCTTTCACTCAGGAAACACAAAACCATTGAGCGCACGAAGCCGCCCAATAAGTGACTCATGTAGTGATCAAACGAAAAGCAACTCACGACACAACAAGAAACTGGAAATCCTGACTGAGTAGATTTTAGTCTTTTGATGTTTTTTTGTTTTTTTGCTGCGTTTTTGTTTTCTTTACACATCTGCAGTGGATGAGTGAGACTAGACAGGTGAAGACTTATTCTACAGGAGGAAGTGGAGGCAAAGGTCACGGCAGAGGTGATGGAGGCGAGGGGGACTAAAAGGAAGGAGTAGAGGACAGATCACTGATGTCACCATATGCAGCATGGGAGTTTCAAATGGTTAACTCTTAAACCTAGTGCAGATATTTCAACATGATTAGATATCAGCACCAGATATCAAAGTGTGGAAAAAATATGAATTTTTTCTGCCAACAAACAGAAACGTAAAAAGTTTCTGCCCCACGCGGCAACCACCACGACATCAGTGACTGCTCCTGTAGTTGTCCTTCATGACAGTTTCAAAGAAAGGCTAACGTGGCGGCTAACGGAGGTCTTACACATAGAGCGTCGGTAGATGGCCTTGGCCGTGTCTTTGTCCTTGGATCTGTTCCTCATGAAAGGCAACCTTTTTATGGCTGTCGGACCAGAGACAGACAGGCAGACAGACAGAAAGACAGACAAGAGGGACAGAACAAGTCGAAAGAGGTGGATGAGAGGAAGACAAAGAAAATAGGAGGGCAAAACAGATGGATGTGGTTAACGTTTGTACAACCGGAGTTCGGGGAGATTACCAGAGCTGAGCCCCTGGACAATAAAAGGCACAATCCTTAAAACCTATGGCTTAAAAACAGGTGGAATAAATTATTTATATATTAATAATAAACCCGGACTTTTCCTTTAAAGGAGTCATCACCTGAAATTTTCCCTTTTCCACTTGAAAGAATGTATATAATGGCTTCCTAATGACTTTTCACTGGTCGGGAAGCCGATGTTTAATATTGGAGCGTTTGTTTCCTCTTGGCTCCTTCAACCAGTCCACGTACACCCCACGAACACAACACACGCACTCCAAAACGATATCTTGAGTTCTCGGCCTACATGTCGTCATAAAGGCAGGATATAACCATATATGGACAGCGCAGATCAATGCTGCTACACGCACTGCCCCTCTCCCCCTCAAATTAAGTTGAGCGCCAGCATTACTGAAATCGGGAGGACGGAAAATGAAGAAGCGAGTTTCACATGTGAGCTGCTCAGTTGTTGACAGCCAAACTCAACAAATAAATATTTTTGTCCTACCCAAATAGGACCAAGCTGCCAGGGACCAGTGGATTATTTTTAACAGCGCTGTTCCCAAAACCCTCCCCACAAGCCTCGGTGTCAGTGCTAACCATTTTAAACCAAAATGCTTTATAAATTTGGGGCAATATCAGGTGAAGATGCCACCAAGGAATCCTCCAGAACACAGGCACTCAATAGGTGGCCCGCGGGCCAGATCCGGACCTCGCGCTTCCAGGAAGTTTCTGAATTTCAGGAAAGAACCACCCTCTCCTCGTTTTGGAAAAAAAAATAAACGCACATGAGAAAGAACGCCCAGTTATCCCCGTTACAAGTAGCTGCCGGCTGTGCAGCCAACTTCTTCTAGCAGTAATCTGAAATGAATTTCTCCAAAGAGTATGCTGACCCTTAGCTTACCTGTCGAGCAACAGAGGCATCTGTGGGGAGCCCAACCTTCTCTTTGTGAATGAAGTGAAAACTACCCAGCAACGTATGACGACGGCCTTGCATGCATGGTTCAGCAGAATGATTGACAGTTAAGTGGACCAATAGTTTAGATGATCCACTCAGAAGAAAAAGATCATTTGCTATACCTTTAAGGCAGAAGTATTAATACTCTATGTATGCATGCTGGGACTGCCTAAATAAGGCTAAGAAAATACGTTGTGAGATCACACAAAACATGTCCTTAAAAAAGGGTCAGAAAAGCACCCTTTTCATTTATTTTTCCAACATGAAAGACTAATAGGACGTAGATATCCACGGTAGTAATAGGTGATGACTCCTTTAATATTCCTCTAAGACATATATTCAGCCCCACTGACAAAACATTTTATTACTTGTTTTTTCTCATTTTTAAATTAATTCTGATAACCTAAATAACTAATTGAGTTTTGCAAAAAAAAATGTATTGAAAATTAAGGACAGCCTTTATAAAGACGCGCGCACACGCGCGCGCACACACACACACACACACACACACACACACACACACACACACACACACACACACACACACACACACACACACACACACACACACACACAAATGGAAACAATCAAATGGTTTTGATCCTAAAAGTCTGAACAGCATTTAAAACTTCACGTATTACACACAACAACACACAACTACAACTAGATGAGACACACAATATTAAAGGGTGCAACCAGGAGAGAGGAAGAGGGGTTTAAAGGCATCAGGGAAGACTGAGCATTCCCAACAAACAAAAACTCTGTAACTTGCTAACCCTACATTAATAAACATTAAAGCAGCAATCCAGAGTCTCCCCCTTTCAGGAATTATTATTTTTTAGGAATCTGTAAACGTGATAGGATGAAGCCTCTTTCACACCAAATGCAGAACAAATGTGGTCCAGTTTCTATACCGCTTCTAATCAGAGCATTCACATCGGTTGCGGTGTGGATTCAGATGAAATTTCATGTGGACTGTCGTGTAGTTAAAGAAATGACATGAGTCAGACAGGAAATGAGATGTGGAACAGCGAGGTACAGCCGGTGTATTTTTCAAAATAAAACTTGTGTCGCATTATTTTAGCTGGATATTAATGACAGGGTTATCAATTAAGTGTATGATAGTCCACGCTATTGTTACAGGTATATTTGTTAATGTATTGTGGCAATTTTTTTTATCATTTGGTGCTCTTGTAGGAGCAGTTTTCCATTTACGTTCAGCACACAAACTGCAGTCAGTGTGAAAGGCCGTCCGTTCGGAAAACGGGCCGCTTCCTTACCGCATTTGGTGTGAAAGACACTTTATCCTGTACTGAAAGGCAATATGTCAATTTGGTTTTGCCAAACCCACCCCCTATCCCATAGAGCCCCCTCGTACAATTTAATTTGAGCTCCGCCAAGCATTTGCAAATAGCATCAGACATCCGCTTACGTACAGATGTCAACCACAAAGCGTGTATATATATATATATATATATATGTGTAAACCCCCCAAGGCGCTTTACAAGGCTCATTATATGTATATATATATATATACATATATATATATATATATACATATATATATATATATATATATATACATATATATATATATATATATATATATGTGTGTGTGTGTGTGTGTGTGTGTGTATAAATGGTAAATGGCCTGTATTTGATATAGCACCTTCTAGAGTATATACTAATATATATATATATATATATATATATAAACACAGTATCACCTGTAAGTCGCTTTGGACAAAAGTGTCTGCTGAATGCATGAATATAAACCGCGCTGACTAGAGGTGAATGTTTACGAGCAAGCAGCGTTGCTTCCAGCTGTATTAACAGAAGTAGGGAGAGGGGCTTAAAGGTGTAATACATGTTGTATCCTCTAGATGGTGCCCTTGTAGAAAAAACTCTGGATTTCTGTTTTAATAACAGTTCTGTTATCTTGCTGAATGGAAATCAAAATATTCTATGAAAACCTGAATATTTTATGTGTTTAGAGAATAAACCCGTTTTCTTTTTACCGTCCTAGAAAGCAATCCTGGATGGACCAGACTTGCACCATTTAATAGCTTTGATGCTATGATAGAGCGTGTTGCTGTCTTTTCTACAGTTGAGCTGCACCGATCTGCAGGTGTACACGCTGGTGAGCTTGGATGTGTAAGCTAGGGGACTTTAAAAGAAACAGACCTGGAATGCAGTTTGGCTTAAATGAGTTTCAGTGTTTGAAATACACGAAGTGCACTTGATTCAGCTTGAATGTTGATCCCCTCAACAAACAGCTAGTTAACCATTAACGTCCAATCACAAAACCTTTCTTACAGTTATTTACATAATAGCGGTTAAAACTAATCTAAACTGATTTCTTTGATGTTGTTGCACATTTAATTAAGTTTACATTGTGCTCTTTTTTATTTATAAAACACTTTCTTTCATCTTAATCTTCATTTTATGGTTTCTTCGAGGGAATTATTTAAATTCAACTTAAAACACTTAACATATCCAACATAACAAGAGAGCATGAATAGAAAACAGCCTAAAGATAATAACTAATAATTGTGGATATTAAAGGTGTTCCTACATAATCGTCAAAAGCCTTCTCATAATTCTCAGATTTTACATTTTTGCTGATGTTTCAAATGTATTTTGGTGATATTTGTGTGCAAATGACACATTTCTCAAAAAGACTAAAAATGAAACACGTTTGCTTCCGACTCTTCACTAAAACCTTTTATTTTGAAGGCTGGGGTGTGTCCAGAAAGGCTGGGAGACCATAGGCCCCCCCTGCAAAAAGACTGGCCACCCCAAAAACTGAGACAGTAAAACATCTAGAACATCGAATCAAATATAATAATATGACATTTAGAAGTTTTTTATATGTTTTAGTATTTTCAGCATAAAGTAGAGCTTGGTTCATGATCCAAAACATTTCACAAATTCAGATAATGAGACTATTGGGTTCAAACAAAACAACCAACCAGGCCGGGCATTTCATTCCTAGTTAAAGATATTTCATTGATATTTTTCATTCTTTCATTGATATTAGGCTTTAAACCTATATCTGTAGTTGACAAATATTTAAACAATTACAAATTACCACAAAGTTAAAATGCACTAAAATGCTAGCCTGAAAATTAATTTACTTAATCCAAAGTGCGCCCTCCTCCCTTTTCTAAAATAATTCTGACTTTACAATGTCAGAGAAAGTCCTGATTTCATTGTAATAGATTTATGCATTTATTTATGGGAAAATGTCAGATAATTATTGATAAAAGTGCGCCACTGGTATTGGTTACTTTATTTTCATTTATAGTATCCAATTAGCTTATGATTAATTAGTTGTAATTTCATTTAAAAAAATTCTCAAAGATATGAGCTATATACATGTGCCACCCTTGTCCGAACTTGGGCCCCTACCTGGCCACCCCAAAAAAAGTTTTCTAGACACACCACTGTCTAAAATGGTGACATTTCTTAAAGTGATTCAGAAAACCTACATTTTATAGAGATAAGGTTGCAGGAATCAAGCGCAGCTTTGTGTTTCAAACATGAAATGCATCCATTTTTAAAACCGAGTCTGTGATTTTACCTCCGTTTCTCTTTGCTGTGCAGCTCAGCTGTAACCTCTACTACAGTAGAGAGACACAGACAATGAACTCACAAAAACATGCCCCAAGAGCCATGACAGTTGGGTCATTAGCCCCGCCCACCCTCCCCATCCGCAGCATACCATTGGAGGAGCCCTGCACTTGGGCATGGCACTGCTGCCCTCTCCTCCCTTTGCACGGAGATAAAGATGGAAAGGAGCAGTTAGGGAACAAACGACCACTCAGACACCCACAAAACATCCGTCGGTCTCTGATCATGAACATGGTTTAATTTTAATCATCTATAAAGTGTAAATAATTGTGAATTTTAGGTCAACATCTGTGCGTGTGCCCGTTTTCCGTGCACTCACTGCTGCTCCTCTTCTGCGTGAGCGGGTCATCCAGCGAGTTGGAGCCAGAGCCTATAGAAGAGCTGTCCTGGCTGTCCTGAGGGAACGGCAAGAAAACGTCTCCGAACTCGGACCGAGACGGAGTCAGCGTGAGAGAACGCATCCTCTCTCGGCTCTTTGGCTTGATCAGCTTCTTCATCTTCAGGGTGATCCAGTTCCCACGCCTTGGACGAAAAAGACCAGGCAGAGAGAGGAGAAAAGACCACGAAGGAAAAAGAAAGAAGCCGCAGCAATAAAAAAAACAATATTGAACAAATCCCGACTGTTATTCATGTTTAAGGGTTGCCGTGTGCAGCTGTGGCTCTGCAGTCATAAATATTAGATGAACGTGTCTAAGAGTATGCATCTCTGAGAGCCAAAAAGCAAACTGAAGCTTGCTCCTATAACAAAAACTAGAAATAGATCTCTATCGTTTTGTCCCCACTTGATTTGCTGATGCTGTGTTTTACCTGCGTGGGGGTGACGGGTCGTAGAATTTGTACTGGTCCATGATTTTTTCCTCCAGCTTTTCCTTTTGCCTCCTCAGCTCGTTCAGTTTGTCTCTAAAGGTTGAGCAAAAACATAAAAAAAGGTCAATTCTTACAATTTAACACTTACTGAACATTCTTTAGAGAACGAACATTAATTATCAGCTTTACATGTATTGTCTTTGCTCTACGTGGAACAGGTCCTTGCTTTCCATGGTCTGCTCCAGAAGTGTGCGGTTCTGCAGCATCAGGGTCTGGATCTGGTCCAACAGGTGACGGTTCTCCTCCTCCAGGTTTCCCTTTAGCTGGCTCAACAGCTAACACACGCAGCAGGGATGCAGGAACACCCAGATGAGCAATAACAAGAGAGATGTGAAGACACAAAGTCAGGAGTCCTCTTACTTCACACTGGTTGGTGAGTTTTGTGGAGGTGATGTCCAGCTGCTGATATTGTTCCTTCAGTTTGGAGAACTCGGCCTCCAGTTTGGTCTGCTCCAGCTTTGCACTGTTCAACTGGCTCTTTATGTTCTTATGGTCCAGCTGGAGACTCTCGTTGTCCTGCACCAGCTGACGATAAGACGTGTTGAGTCTGGAAAGTGAGCACAAGGTTAAGATTTTTATCTAAATGTGTAATTCTTATTAAGTGAACATGGTTCTGATTAATCGGACCTGTCGTTCTCCTCTTTGAGTTGTTTACATTGGTCAGCTGTAGCTTTGTGGCTCTGGTTCTCCTGCTCCATCTTTTCCTGCTGTTTCTTCAGGTTCTTCTCCAGTTCCTCCAATTCCCCTTTTCTCTGCAGGAGCTGCTTATATCTAAATGCATAAAACACACATTTACAAAACACAGAAAAAATAAATCACAAATTCAAAATGTCTTGTTTTATGTATTTGCCCAGCTTGGCCAGTTTAGTTTGACTGGCGGAAGACTGTGTCTCACTTGTCCTCCAAGTCCCTGTGCTGTTGCTCCAGGCTCTTGTGGGAGGTCTTCAGGCCGCCATGTTTCCCAATCAGGGCTTCGTACTCCACGGCCTGTCTCTCATGGAGCGCTGCCAGCTTCTCGTGATCTCGGAGCAGCAGTTCGTAAGTTGCCCTCAGCTCTTCTTTCTCTTTCAGCGCTCCTTCTCGCTCCCCCTCCACACTGCTCTGCTGGGTCTGCAGCTGGGCATTCTGGGCCATCAGCGCAGCACTTCGGGAACTCAGGGTTGAGTTTTCCACCTGCATGGGATGACAAAGGTAGGAAAAGAAATACTTATTTTAAATATGTTTTAAAAAACAGCATTAATCTTAATTCACTGGAGGGAAAATGAGGATTTGTTGCAGTTTAAGACCTCTAGGGGGCACTGTGAGTGTTCAGTGTGACCTCCCGATTTGCTGAAACATCTGTTTAAAAAAAAACACCAGCAGGAAACATGTTTCTATTCATCTTCTCTTCATGGTTAACGTGGTTTCTGAGTCTAAAAGTCCTCTGATATCATACCGACCATGCTTATTCACTCTGACATATGAACCCACAACCTAAATGAAGCCAAGTTTCATTTTTACTCACTCACAAACACCTAACTTAACGTATTGTGGCCTCACACACACATAACTCACGTTACACTTTAAGCTAGGAAACAAACACCCTCCAGACACAGCTAGCTAGTGCATGGTCAGTGTAAATCCTGCTACCCATAAGGAGGGTTTGAAAACCTGCCAAACAGTGAGGGTAAGTCTAAATCTATAGCAGGGAGCCGAGCCGCTTGGCAGGCCAACTGTGTAAACACAAGTGTGTAAAATGTAGAATCACCAGCAAACTGTAATAACACCTTCCAGAGGAGCAGTGCTGCATCTGTGCACCAATCCTATCTAGCCTAATAATGTAAAAGCCACAATTTTATATGGTTTATGTGCTAAGGTTACATGCTCCACCTTCTGCACTGTATTTGCACACGCCTTAACCTTAAAGTTGTTTCTTTTTAATTTTTTAATTGTATTTTCTGTCAAGTTGATTTGAATGTTCTTGCTATTGGAAAGCACATTGAATTGCCTCTGTGTATGAAACGTGCTATATAAATAAAGCTGCCTCGCCTTGCCTTATGTGGCATTTATGAGGAAAAAAGATAAAGATAACTATTAAAGAACTGAATCTGATAGGCAGTAGTGTCCCCAGAATTTTTTCACGAGGGGGCAGTGATAATTTTGGGGTGGCCCACCAAATTGGTCCCCGTGGTGAATCAGAGTTTACCTTTTTGCTGTGCATTGAATTGCTCAGTTATTCTTTTTTTTTATTTAAAAAACAAAACAATTCGTCTAATGCATCCAACACATTTATGTCAAATTTAAGAAATGCAAATATTTCAGAAAAAAGACAAAAAGTTCTAAGTTATTGTTTCAAACGTTGTTTTACAATTTTAAAGGGGTGGATTACTTGTTATATCAATACATTTGCAGTGGTTTCTAATAGAAATGCATGCCTCGCAGGCAACACTCAGGGCACAAAAAAGCCCACAAACCTGCAACATCAGACGGCGAGATTTGGAGTCTTATTTCCTGATATCTGGACAGCCTGCCTTGGATTGGATAACAGCAACGCGGCTCTACCACTGACTTGCAAAGTGGATGTCTTATGTCTACAAATAACACAAGCCTGGAGGAGTTCCTGCTGTGTGGTGAAGCTGCTAATGCTAATGGTTAGCTTAAACTAGCCACAACGCTAAATCAACAACAGCCTCCCTGTCGTAAGTCAAGATCAGTGAGTCCATGAACGCCAATTCACAGTGTGGCGTAGATCTATGAGGATTTACAAAACCTAGAGTTTCACCATCTATTTTCGATCAGAAGCTAATGCAGGAGATATGTGAAGGAGACTATTTTCATGTTCAGTCTGCATGAGAAACTCAAGAGTGACTGATTAAACAGAAGTAATCATTTAAAAAATGTTTTTCAGTCAACCACTCTTAAAAGCTCAATTAGCAGTTTGCTGTCTCAACCAGACAATTCAGAAAAATATTGAAATGTATACCTTTTTTTAAAAGCTGGTGCGCCTCAGTGACACACACACACACACACACACACACACACACACACACACACACACACACACACACACAATCTTTAAACTAAGATTTATTAAAAATTGCATTATAATAAATGTTTACCGGGTGCAACATGCATGTCTTGATTAAAGAAGATGGATGTAGGGTTCAAGTGAGCATGTATGTGATTTAATAAAGGGCGTTGGGGGTGGGGGGGTGGGGGTCTCCCTTCTGGGGGGGTCAGTGAGGTGACCATAGCTCCCTTCTGGCCAGCCGTTGGGGGCACCCCTGCTGATATGTATGCCTCTAACTCTGTAACTTTTGAACACGACGTTAGTGGTTACCTGCAGTTTGGCGTTCTGCGTCTGCAGCGTGGTGTTGTTCTCCTGCAACGAGGCCGTCTGTCTCTGCACAGCCACGATCTGAGCCTGCAGGTTGGAGCTTTGGGTTTCCAGCTGTTTGAGCTGACTTCTCAGAGCCACTTTCTCAGCCTGAAGCGTGGCATTCTGGGAAAAGAAATTACACAATTATAATAAAATGTGTTAGAATTGGGACAAGAAAGTCACCCGAGCCTTTTTACATAAACACATCAAACTTACATTTCTCTCAACTTCTATTAATCGGTCTTTGACCTTCAGCAGCTCCCTTGTGGCTTCGTGACTTTCTTTTTCCCATTTGCTGACAGCATCAGAGTTTTCTCCTCCTTTTGGAGGTGAGCTCTGGACCATCCTCTCCTCCTCCTCCCTCTGCCGAAGTGCCTCATAGTTCTTTTTCACCTGGGAAAGGGTTAGTTCATCACAATTTAGGAATCATGTTTAGTCTGAACACTGAAGCCAACTCTTACAACATCCTAGCTGGATGAACATCTCTTCGTGTTTTGCAGTGTGACTGACTGTTTTCAGCTCCTGACGGAGTTGCTGATTGAGGTTGGAGGACTCCTGCAGTCGGGCTTCTAGGGCAGCGATTTTCTCCTCCTTAATCTCTAAAGAAGATTTCAGAGTTGACTCCAGTTTGGTTTCCAGGAGTTTAAACCTAAAGACGAGAGTTAAAATAATTTGAGTAACGTTTAAGACCTGACGTATAGCAGCGACGTATTTGTTCTGTCACACCTGTCATCCGAGCTCTCATCGTGGAGGAGCCTCTCCTTGTTCAGTCCAATCTTCTCCAGTTCATGAGTCAGTTTCTCTAAATCATTATTCATCTGCTGAGTCCGCAGTTTCTCACTCACGAGCTCCTAAACACAGATGTAAGACATTTTTAAAGCCATGGTGCTGAACTTTAAGCTGTTCTGATTATTTGCAGCTCTGCCTACCTCCCGGAGCGTCATCAGGGTCTTCTTATCAATACTGGCCTGTTTGACCAGCTCCTTGTTTTCCTTCTCCAGGTCTTTGACTCTTGTGCAGGAGTCCCTGAAGAAGATCATCTCCTTGCCCATGGTGCGGTTCTCCTTCTCCAGGGCAGAGATTCGCTGGTTGCTGTCGTCCAACTTGGAGTCGCGGATCTCCGCCTGCTGCCTCAGCCGCTTGTTTTCCTTCTCTAGAAGCTTCTTGTCCTTTTCTAACAAAGAACTTTCCTGCTCCAAAGACTTGTTCTGGTGTGGGAAAGAAGTGAAGTTAAATATTTGTCAGATTTTTATGCACTTCCACTCATTGGTGCTGCAATCTACCTCCTGCTCCAGCTGCTCCAGACGTTTACTGGAGATCTTGAGCTCCTCCAGGCTCCTTTGGAGTGTTTGATTCTCCGTTTCCACTTCCTGCAGCTCTGCCTCAAGCTGCTGGATCTTCTTGCTGCTGTTCTCTAAAGCTTTCTGCAGGCGTTGGTTCTCTGTGTCGAGACCCTGGTAGCTCACCTAGGAGAGGAAAGGATGGATTAGAAGCTTCACCATAATAAACCACATCTAAAGCGTTGAATTTTAGTCCAGTTTCACAGCTCTTAGGTCGCAGCAAGACCTTTAATACCTCCAATCTTTCTGTCTTCTTGGACGATGCTTTAAGCAGCTCCAGGCTTCGCTTCAGCTGCGTCCTCTCACTCTCCAGCTCCCGGTTCTCGGCTTCCAGCTGAGCGGCCTTGGCCCCTACTGACCGCTGACTCTCAGCTGAACGCCGAAGCTCCAGGTTCTCCTGCTCTAGCTGGGAGTTCTCCTTTTCTAAAGCTTCTAGCTGGAAGGCTGTATTCTTTAAAGAATCCAGTTTCTTCTTCAGACGCCGACCTTCCACCTCCAGTTCAGAGTTCTCTTTCTCTAAAGATGACACCTACGAAAAAATAACAAAATAAAAGTCAAAATTTAGGTGAAAATGTGTGAAACAATACAATGATTTAATTTTTTTTATTTCCCAGAGGATTTTGAGAATAATGAGAAGAAACTGCATGAAAAAAAACATGCAAATGTACCTAAAATTGAAGGAAACTGGAAAAATCAAACTGCACCAGACCTTCTCACAGGTGATTCCAAGACTGGTGACTTTCTTCTGCAGGCTTTCGTTTTCTCGCTCCAGCTTCTGTAGCTGAAGCTCCAACTCTTCTGCTCTCTCACCTTTTTCCTTCATCACTTCAAGCTCCTTACCTGCATTCAAACAAATCACTCTCATTTAAACAGAATTTAATGACTATGTTTAAATGTTTCTGGGAGGGAAAAACATTTGTGATAAACACAAAGCAGGACACCAAGGTTTTTATTTTTAAATCACTCACGGAGTTGCTTCCTTTCAAACTCCATCTTGTTTAGCTTGGCGGTTGTTTCACAGATGGATTCGTGAAGAACGCGGTTTTCCTTCTCCACGTCCTTCACGCGGGCCTCAGCTCCCACCTGGCAGCGCTGACGCAGGGATGATAACGTTTGGCTCAGGTGCTTGTTCTCCTGCTCCAGACCTTTCAGCTGGTGAGAAACAAAATATAGTTTTGTCCATGTTTGATGCAGAATCACAGAAAGAATAAGATAAATCCACGAAGCTTCAGAGTTCTCTGCAAAGCTGCCGTCTATTTGAACATGCGGCAACTCAAGAGGCCGATGATCTGAGAGAACAAAGTTCTGTTTGCTTTGAAACTCATGGAAGCTGGATTGTACAAATCTGATTCTTAAACCAATCAAAGGTGTCAGATTTGGGTCCACCAAGTATGAAGTCCCCACAGCACACAAGCCAAGCCACCAGAGATCTGTGGCTGATCAAACATCAGTGGTTATTCCTCTTAACTGTTTTGGAGCAAAAGGCAAAAACATCAATAAACGTGCATAAAATACATTTTTGGGAGTTTTTTTTTAAACAACAATCATTGTATCCATGTTTCATTAAAGCTCGTTCACCTTGCTGCACTTAGTATTGAGCCAACCTGTCAACAGCATCAAAGGTCAACATCACAGATAAAGGGTTTCCTAATGAGCTTAAATAAATGGAAGCTCTGTTATGTTACGAGAATCTCTGTGTGTACCTGTCTCTCTGAGTTTTCCCGGAGTGTCTCCAGAGTTTTCTCTAACAAAGCCTTTTCCTTCATCAGATCCGTACTTAAAGACTCGGCACTTCGGAGCAACTCTTTGTCTGCCGTCAGCTCACTCTCCAGCTGCTCCAACTACAAAAATAGAAAACAGCATTTTAACTTGATTTGTTTAAAATAAATAACGCTGTCTCTAAATTCTTAATAATTTAAAGTAACGGTGTGTATTTTTTCAGGCGACAGGGGGCAGTAGATACCTAAATCGTTGCAAACGAGCAGTATTTTTGTGTTGGAGTAAGATCTTACCAACAGATGCTCACTAGGGTCAAAAGCCCTGGGAAGTGCAAACTTTAGTAAAATAACGAGCACATCAGACTCCCTTTCATCACTGGCAACTAGTAAAGAGGTAAATGTGTAAAACAACAACATTCATGAATGACTAAACTTTTGTAACTATTTGTTACATATCAGTAAATGCATTTTGTCCTCATGGGCTCCCGTAGAAGGAAACATGGCATCTAATATGGCTTCTCCCTGAGACTAAGACCCGCTCCCATGTATTTTAGACCTGATTTTTATGGTTATATGTTATGAAGTCACCAATATTTTCAACTGGGCATCATTTCATTCATTTTCAACAACATTTTGATGGATATATCCAGGAATTAATGGTAGAAACTACACATTGTCTCTTAAAAAGATAATTTCATTTAAAAAAAAGGATGTTCAACTCAACTTGTAGATTTGTTAAGTTTGGAGATTTTTACTAATATGAACTTGGAGCATCACTTTGAAAAATAAAAGATTAAGTTTTTAACAAGTTTACATTTTCTTGGCGTCATTAAAATGTTTAAAATAGAACAGGCCACAGATGTTGCCACCATCTTTTACCAGAGGTTTCTGTAGGATGTAAAATTTTGAAACATAACAGTTTATAGCATTTTAAGCTTCTTTTTTTTAAGTAAGTTTCAGTGATTGTGTAAGTAGAAAATTTACCAATGTCCCCTTGGATACCATTCTGCAGCCCTCTTTGAAACCAGAAATCACATAAAATTAGCAGTTTTGTGGGATGGGTAGGTGCCTTAGGGGGAGCTCTCTACCTGCTTAAAGACTGTTAGCTGTTTATCGTGACAATAGCTAATGTAAAGGCTAGCAGTTAGTGTTTTTAGTTCACCAGCAGTCAATAAAAAGCACAAGAAGAAGTTTGCTTTTTAGCTGGAATGGCAGATCCTGGAGGTAAAAGTCAGAGAGTAATGTCTTTGGAGGCGAAGCAAAGAGCTAAAACTAGAATGAATATCAAAGCAGCCTTTACTAGTTTGAGGGAGCTAAAGAAGATTATGAAACTCTAGAGTGATTGTGACCTAGCATTTGGGCCATTCCCATCTGTACCGGGTCGGCCCGGGCCGGGTAGCGTAGGTTGTTTACATATCTGGGTGGCCTGGTATTTTTCCGGGCCAACCAAGGCTCATTCTCAGCCCTCTTCTCGAGGGGGTCTGCTTCAGGCCGACCAGGGCCAACACACCCACTGCTGACAGCAAATTCACACCTTCCATTAGAGCAAGCCTCTGATTGGTGGGTAGAATCAGCCCACATGGGCTTAAGGCAAGGATGTGTGGAATCAACCGGGCCAGGCTGGGGCCGACTGGGGCTACCCGGCCCGGGCCGACCCGGTACAGATGGGAATGGCCCAATAGTTGCCACTGGACTTGTAAGAATATATTTGTACAACAGTGTGGATCTTTAGTAATCAGTTGGCTCTTGTTAACAGTGGCTTGTTGTTGTTAGCACTAGCTACCGCAGGCAGCAACAGGGTTGTTTACAACAGTTGTAATTCCACTATCAACCAGTAGGGTGGAGAAGCAGGAAACCGTTTAGTGTTGCTTTTAATTGAACAAGTTGCAATTTCCCTTAGAGAAATTCATCAGGACAACCCGAGAAACTGACGGCAAAATACTTATCTTAGTTTTCAGCTGCAATCTGCTGCTGCTGTCAAAATTCCAATTTTAAAAACGTTTTTGGTTTAATTTTTGTGACTGATGTTTTCTTTCGTGCAGCTGATAGTAAACAAAGAAGGAAATGCAAACAAAACCTTCTGACTTCTTACAAGGCGAAACAAACAGGACTTGATTTAAAAGCTAAAGTTTAGAAGTGATAAAAACAGAGACCATTTCTCCTCCATGTTAAGTGGGATGTTTGACAGAATTTAAACCCAAAATTTCAATCCTAAGGGCCTCAAGGATTATTGTCAGAGTATTTCTCAATCACAGTCTCCAAGTCCAAACGCAGCCCTTTTAAAATCCATATTAAAACTAAAAAACACCTCATTTTAGTTAAGAATGCAAACAGGTTCAAGCTTGTATTTGCACACTGATGCAAACAGATAAATATTAAATGAGACTTATTTCTGGGCTATAAATCTCCCAATATCTTCTGTCACATTTAAATGTGCTTTGGCTTAAATCTTCCAAGTCACTTGAAAATAAATTTCTCACTTTGGATTTTCTCTTTGTGGGAGACGAACACAATTAGATGCTTTTTGTTCAGCGGGCACAGAGAGTCTTTATGTCTCTGAAAATCTTTTAAAAAGTAAGGGGTGTTCCAGTGTCACCGATGGAGAGAGGAAAGGCAACGCTGTGCTGCCTGGATTTACAGCTCTCTGCTTTCATCCTCCTATTCACCCCTCTCCATTCTTTTATTTCCTCCTCATTTCTGTGAGGAGACGTCTAAAGCCAAGTGCTAGGGTGATGTATTATAGAGGAGTCCTGCTGCAGTGTGCTACTAGAGGTGGCAGAAGAGCTAAAGGGAAGAACATTAAGGATTTTTGAGCAAATTTTGCTTTATGCAGCTGGTATTAGAATGTTTGTCACAAAGCTGATTGTAGTGAGTAAAATGGCTCAAATTTTAGGTAACTTGAGCGCTGGGTGAAAGCTTAAAGGGGACATGTTATGCAAAAGTCAACTTTTGAATTCTTTTGTGCTGCCATGTTGGTCTCTACTGCCTCTATAAACACTAAATGTAAAATGAATCTATCCATTATTTTCTGCCGTGTTCAGTTGTAGGAATTATGTGCCTAAAACAAGCCCATTTTATAAGCCCCCTTTTGTGACATCACAAATAGGGAAATTAGACTAAAACCCACATTGAGAGCTGCTGCTGGACGAGCGGTTCTACTCAGAGAACCTCCCAGATATCAGAGCTTCTCAGCTTACAGCAGCCTGATTGAGGGATGGGTGGGTGTGGCCAGCTCCAGCTTGCTTCCTTTAAGTGACAGTGCTCTGAAATGGCTCATTCTGGAAGGTACTGAAACTGTCTAGAATAAAACTGCTGAAATTGTTTAATGTGAGAGAACTTCAAAAACATGTTTGGTGTTGACTATAAAACTATTCTAAGGCAGTAAAAATATAACGATAAGAATATGCACCTTATGAATGTATTTTTTTTCAGGTTTGAGTTTTTTGCGCATTTTTTCTTACTTTCTGGTTAAGTTTCTGGTTTTCTTGGTCGAGTTTGGTCATTTGTCCTTTGGTATCCTGACTGGCTGTCCCTCTGAGCTCCTCCACAGACTTCAGCAGCACCTGGTTTTCTTTCTCCAGTTTCAGCAGGCGACTCGAGGTCAACTCGTTCACCTCCTCGCCCAAAGACTTCTGCGGGACTGAGTTAACCACAGCAACAGCACATCAGCCATAATGTCCATGTTTAAGCAAATACTATCAATCCGAACATAATACCTCCAACACAAGAAAATATATCAACTAGCACATGCACACATGATTCAACTGTACAAGCCTTAACTCCCACAAATCACCTTCTGGCAGTCACTCATACACAAAGTCTTTATTCAGATCCCTGGTTAGCTAAACCTCTTAACAGCTCTTATTATCCAAACAGACAGCTTATCTGAATATTATTTACAGCACAGGACTTAACCAAGTGGAAAGAAACCCAGTGGAAGCTGTCAAGCCCAGACGGATGGCCGGATTAAAGGCCAGTGACTAAAGCCTGGCCCGTCTGCCGTCTGTAGTCTCCAACCTGGTCAGTGTAGGTGTCATACTGAATTGTTGACTCAACATCCTAGTTTGGGGCTCTTCTTACCATCAGTCAGCTCCGGAGTCTTTGACAGCTGCTCCAGCTCCCAGCCCAAATGCAGGGACTCATCCATGCTCCGTTTCTGGGCCATTTCCAACACAAGATTCTCCTCCAACAGGTCCTCCACACGTTTACGGTCCAAGTCCCGGTCCTGGACAGAAGGTATTAGAAAATGCATCAACAATAACAAAAACAGAACACGCAATTCTTTAAATAACTCTCAAAGTCCTTGCCCAAAAAGCATTCTCCTACCATCTCTAGATCGTGGATCTTTGACTTGAGCTGCAGGTTCTCTTTCTCCAGGAGGTGCAGTTTGTCGGACCGGGTCCTGCTGGCATCCAGCTGCTCCTCCAGCATGGCTTTAGTCTCCAACAGAATCTGATTGTCCTCCTTTAGCTCCTGCAGAGAGCAGAACAAATGATATGAGTCAAAAACACAAAAAGAACAAAAACATCCGCAATCCTGTTATAAACTAGTCCAGGCTCTACTGTCTAAAATGTCATATTAGTGAAATATAGTGTTTAGTTTAACTATATTACAGAAAACAGTTGTGTTTTGGGGTTTGGAGCAACAGATGTGTTATTGGTGCTTTGTGCGCTGGCTTTAATCTGTTGTGTGCTGTTGTGTACCTCCACTCTGGCTTTGTAAAACTCAATATCATGAAGTCTCTCCTTGTATCGGCCGAGCTCGCTCTCCAGCTTGTCGACACGTATGGCTTTTTCTCTGAGAGCGTCCAGCTCGTCGCGGTAGGCCCGAGCTGACCGAGCATCTGACAGCAGCTGGAAACTCTGCAGGAGCACAAGTGTGTGGAGTCAAACAACAAATCATAAAATGTTCAAGCATCTTCTGCTCCACCCAATGTCCTGAGCTCACCCAAGCTTTTCACAGCAGTGAGATCAGAGCTCCATCCAAATCAAAAGCCAAGGGAGGCTGCAGCCGGACTAAAAATAACGTGAATAGCCCCTAATGAGATAAGTCAATTGCCATCTGATTAAAGCCTGGCAGCGTTTTAGAAACAAAGTACTTAGAAACAGAAAGGAGGAGCAGGTGGGAGTCATTTGAATGTGTGTGCGTCATATGCATTTAGTCGCTGTGATTGGTGGCTTTACCTCCTGCTGAAGCCTCTTCAGTTCCACCTCCACGTTCTCCAGCTCCTGCCTGGTGTCCAGAAGCTGCTCACTCTTCTCCTCTCTGCAACAGAAAACAGGAGGAGAAAACTGAAACCAACAGTAACATTATTTTTATGGTGGTCACTCAAAGCAAAATAGGCATCATGTTGAATTTTCATGTTTGTTTTCATTATGATGCCCACCTCTGCGTTTCAGACTTTCAGCACACAGTCACGCCCACACGGTGTGCTCCTTTAGCTTTTCTTTTTCCAACAATTCTTCATTAAGTCATTGAAATTTGCAAAATGTTTATCTTGCATCAAAGAATTATTAGTAATTTAAGTTATGGTGAAACATTTCACTACCAATTTTGAGGCATCTTAGATTACTTCAGGGTTCAACACGGGCAATTATGCTTTAAAGGTGTGGTTCATTTGTTAGATCAATACATTTAAAGCGGTCTCTTCTAGGAATGAATGCCTTGCAAGCCGTACTCGAGGCAAAACGGGGGCACCAGCAGAATGGCACAACACGGCAGAATTTGGAGTCTTATTTCCTGATATTTTGACATCTCCCCTCGGATTGGATAACAGCAATGTGACACTACCACTGACTTTTAACTTGGATGTTTTATCTCCACATATGACACAAGCCTGAAGTGGTGAAAGTGCTAATGCTAACAGTTAGCTCCTACTAGCCAGGACGTTGTCCGCCGTTTCCTGGACGCTAAACCAACAACAGCCTTCCCCATCGCAAGTCTAGATGGGTGAGTCCATGGATGTTAAGTGACGGTGTGACGTAGATCTGTGGAGATTTTCAAATCCTAGTGTTTCACTGTCTATTTCAGAAGCTAATGCAGGAGATAGATATGGGACTATTTTCATGTTTAGCCTGCATGACAAACCCAGGATGACCGATTTTAATAAAAATAATCATAAAAAAAGGTTTTTCAGAGTTCCACACCTTTAAGTGGGAACTGAGGGGCCATCTGGAAAAATGGTAATATTTGGCATAATGACTGGCAAATATACCACCGCCACATGTGCACACATAAGCCCAGAGTGAGCAGAGGAAAAAAGGAAAGATACAACTGTCAACTTTGTAACCAGAATGTTATGATGCAGCTAAAAAAAGGTTAACATAATGCTAATATTCCCGTCCATCCATTTTCTGAACTCGCTTTGTCCACGTAGGGTCGCGGGGGGAGCTGGTGCCTATCTCTAGCGGTCAACGGGCAATCAGGCGGGGTACACCCTCGACAGAGAGCCAGTCCATCGCAGGGCAACACAGAGACACACAGGACAAACAATCACACACACACACACTCACACTTAAGGACTATTTAGACAGACCAATCAACCTAACAGTCATGTTTTTGGACTGTGGTAGGAAGCTGGAGTACCCGGAGAGAACCCATGCATGCACAGGGATAACATGCAAACTCCATGCAGAAAGATCCCAGGCCGGGAAGCGAACCCAGGACCTTCTCGCTGCAAGGCAACAGCTCTAACCGCTGCGTCGCCACTAATATTCCCCTGAGGCTGAAAATGTTGATTTACTTTTCCTCAGTAAATAAGTAGTGCAAAGACTAAATTACCCGTTTCTTTTATTCAAAAACCTAAAAAGTGTATTTCTAGAACAGGTCTGAAGGAAAATAGGGCAGCTTGTTATTAACCATCTCCATGTTTGTGTAAATACTCCAGGCTCCTTGACTAAAGGGAGAATCGGCCACAGCGCTTTGAAGGAAAATGACTGCATTCCAGAGATGCCGTGTGTGTGTGTGTGTGTGCGTGCGTGCGTGTGTGCGCGTGTGTGTGTGTGCGTGCGTGCGTGCGTGTGTGTGCGTGCGTGCGTGCGTGCGTGCAAGACAGTCTGAGTGATTACGGCTCTCTGGAGTCTCCTTGTGCATCTCAATAAGGAAAGGCATCCTATTCTTTTTCTTTTTTCTGCCCACTCACTCATATCCAGCTTCCTCCTACAGTTATTTAGGAGGTTAAATAACATTACAGAATTTTATTTCTGTTCCAATTTAACGAGTAACCTCCCATTTTCTGCAGCTTCTTTTCTAAAACTCATGCACGAATGTTTATTCCTGTACTCATTATGTTGGGTCTGCGGCTAATTAAAATGCACATTTTGAGTTTCGAGCAACATAATCAAAAACTGGCTATTCAACCAAAGCAAAAGCTGAATGCCATACCCTGCAAGTGACCAATAAACAGATTGTAGGACTTTCAAATCAAAAGCATTCTGCAAAACAAGCAGTTTAAGTTGAACATTTCTGCAGGCTTGCACAGATCTACTGACATTCAGTTAGTATTAACAAGCTCTGAAGGACTTTGAATGAATAACAGAATCTCTGCAATGATTTACCACAAATTCCTAATTTTCCAAATCAGTCTCAAGTCTCACCTGGCTGCTTTAAACAATGACAAATCTTACTAAAACAAATAAAGGGCTTCATAAAAAACACACAAAATACTTTAACTTCATGATTTATCCGCGTGTGTGTGTTAGAGCAACAACTAGAAACAGAAAACAGTGAATCCACAGACCCTACCCTCTGGCTCTGACCTGCAGTCCCTCTGACAACATAAGACCACACAAGCTGACATCTACGCATGCATCTACGATTACAGCAAACACATTCCTTATCTGGGTAACATTTACTTTTAAACATAATAAAAGTACTTTTGTGCTCCACAATGCAATAACTGTCAGATTCCAAAACCCAACAATTCAATTCAATTCCAATTCAAGTTTATTTATTTAGCGCCAAATCACGACAAGAGTCGTCTCAAGGCACTTCACATAATAAACATTCCAATACAGGTCAGTTCATTAAGCCAATCAGAAAAAAGTTTCCTATATAAGGAACACAGCAACTTGCATCAAGTCACTGACAGCTTAGGTTAGTGTTCCAGTAACTCTGCAGAAGTAGACATGCATGCTAGCACTGATCTGACTCACAACAAAAGCAAATCTATTCAAAACGAAGATGTTTCCTGTAACGACCATCTATAATATCAACTCAAAGGCTCCAGCTGGTCTGTTAATACCGATAATGTTTGTGCAACACTGATACACTTCCCCTTTCAATAGAGAAGCTACAAAGTCAGAAGGTCTTCCTCCCGTTTTCAACTGGTCTGCTGCTGGCTATTAAATTCTCATCTGATGAGAGAACACAGCACTTTAAAAATCAAGATCAATAATTCATGAAACCGATTCGTCAAACCTCTTTGAAGGCAGACGAAGCAGGTTTGTTTTGGAGAAGTGCTGCAGGACACCACAACAGCAAAGTTTCAAGTAAAAACAATGTTTAGAGAACTTTTTCCTATAAATATAAGTTTATAAGAGTTTGTTTATCTTCAAATTCTTACACGATTGCACTAAAAAGAGATTTTTACGATAAACATTTGAGTAAACGACATAAATCTATTGCAGCTGAACAGCATCTGTTTGGGGAAAAGGTGTGCACGCAGCTGAGAGTCTATCTCTGCCAACCATTTAGCTTCACACGGTCACTCACAATCATAGACATCACCTGCAGCAGGAAAATGTGGTATTTCCTGTTCAACCAAACCTCCTGTGCTGCAGAAATTTTAATATTTCTGCCAAAATAGCAACAGAATGCTTAAGGAGTGTATGAGTCGTTTAATCAATACATGTGCAGTGGTCTCAGACGGCAGGTTTGGGAGTCTTATTTCCTGATATTTGGACATCTTGCTCTGGATTGGATAACAGCAAGCAACTACCACTGACTTGCAACGTGGATGTTTATAATCTCCACAGATAACAAGCCTGGAGGGCTTCTGCCGTGTGGTGAAGTTGCTAATGCTATGGTTTAGCTTAAACTAGCCGAGACATCCGCTGCGGATTCCCAGACATTAAAAAAACAGCCTTCCCCGTCATGAGTCCATGAACGCTAATTCACAGTTTGATGTAGATCTGTGAGGATTTTTAAATCCTAGAGTTTCACTGTCGGTTTTCTATCAGAAGCTAATGCAGGAGATGTGTAGGAGACTATTTTCATGTTCAGCCTGCATGAAAACTCGAAGTGACCGATTATAAATAAACCACACCAAGTTGGGGAAATTGCAGCTGCAAGAGCCGCTATGAAGTTTTGAAGACTGGAGCGGCTTTCAGAAGGCAAGTAGTAAACTGTCCTGAGACTAGCTGTTATCTCATCCATCCTAGCCTCCATTTCTCATAACAGAGGCTATTCAGGATGCCTTCTGTAATGGATCTGACTGGAGTCTTCCAAATGGCTGAAACACCCATTCTTCTTAAGTGATCATGAAATCTATTTCCCAGAGAATCAAGTTTTGACCTAAAAGTGTTTCAGAAGGCAAGGGGCTGGATCTAAAGTTATTACAGATATTTTGGGGCAGTATCAAGGAGCACAATTATGTACCTCCCTCCACTTTTTATGATTTTAAAGGGAAAATCCTAAAGAAGTTTGATGTAGTAAACCTTTTCAAGCATATTAATGGCAAAACAGGAGCAACAGAAGCAAAGAAAAACAGGATTAGTTGTGGTCTCTTATTCCAGCCTCCCCAGAACTACTTAACTCCTCCGACTCTACTAGACCCATTTACATGCGCCATTTAAATAATTGCTGATGGAGCTGATAAAGCGGTGCCACTTACAGTTCCTGTCGGAGGCGTCTGATTTTGGCCTTGGCATCAGCCAGCTCCACAGAGAGGTGTTGTCGACTTTCAGTCCTCCTCATGCTGGGGGAGTCACCTGGAGAATGGGTGGCACCGGGAGCCAGAGGAGACAGCTGCACACAGTCCCTCTCCTGGGTCAGCTCCACGATGGTCTGAATGAAAACAGCAGAGAAAAGGTGGAGAGACATTTACGGTAACTGGGTTGTGATTTAAGGGGAAGAACAGCATGAACTTAAAGCTCTCATTCACTCATTATTTCAACACATTTGTTGTGGTCTCTGATGTGAATGAATGCTTTGAGAGTTGTTCTCTGTGCAAAATCTGCTCTGGCGCTCCTGTTTCAGGAACTAGAAGTTAGCCGGAGGAGTTGAGATGCAGAAAACAGCAGTTTTTGGAGTCTTAATCAATAATATTCATGATATTCGAGTGTCTCGCCTCTGATTGGCTAACAGAAATGTAACTCCTCTACTGCCTCCATTCTCTTTTCAACGATGATGTTGCATGTCCACAAACAACACAAGCCTGAAGGAGTTCTGCTGTGTTGAAGAGTTGCTAATGCTATCCCCTACTTCGCACTGGAAGCGTCAGCGTGGCGGGACGGCAACTTCGCTGCGTGCCATCACACACCAGGAGAATCTCAGCCGCTGAGCGACTTCTCTGCTGTACTTCTCGTTGGACTCGCAAAATCACAAAATCCCTCGACACTTGAAAGGTCATGGTTTGTATATGCCATCTGCCATTAGACCAAAAGGGAGGAAATATCATTTGATATCACTGATGTCATTTATGATGTTTCTCTCCACTGCCATGAAATACACACCGCTGCACTTCTGGAACGATGCTGGGAGTAGATAAGCCGTTAGGTAGTCGCTGTATTGACATAATCTACACAGATGGAATCACATCGCTGCAATAGTCTTATTTTGAAAATTACAAGGGGTTTTACACTAAAACCGCATTTGATTTCCTGTCTAGTCCTATGTTAACTGCAGAAATTGTCGTGTCCTAAAAGCGGCTCGCAGCAAAAATAAAACCCAATCCTTTCCATCTTCAGCAGCGAGCTGCTTTTGGGACACCTGAAAATTTCCATGTCACGCCGATGCTTTCGGTGTGAAGTAGGGGTAACGGTTAGCTTCTATTAACGAGACGCGCTCTGCTCTCTCCTGGGAGGTAAAATCAGCACAGCCTTTCCTGTCACGTGCCAGGATGGGTGAATCCATGAATGCTAATTTACATTGTAACGTCAATCTGACTGGCTTCACTATTCTTTTCTATTTTTTATTGGCAGCTAATGCAGGAAATGGGGGTAGAAGACTATTTTCATGTTTACCCTGCATGTGAAAATCAGAGTGACCGATCATGTTTCAAAATTAACAAGTAAAAACTGTTTCACAGCGAACTTGGCCTTAGAAGATTTTAAGATTTACCCAAAGTTGAAAGGTGGCTGTGGGACAAGAGTTGCACAGAGCCCCACACACTGCCTATTTTGATCTCTGAACAGGAAATGGGATTTTAATTGAGAGCGGCTGGACTATTCATTGATAACCTGGAGACTATTAGGGCCACACACACACACACACACACACACACACACACACACACACACACACACACACACACACACACACACACACACACACACACACACACACACACACACACACACACACACACACACAGAGCTCCATCAGTAAAGTAGATCTGCACCCCATGGGCTGGAAACTCATTTAATGACGTATAAGTAAAATACCCCTCCCCACCTTCAATGACAGTTAACAGTTTCAACCCTTCCTTCCTGAGGCTGCTCTTTTGTGGTAACAGCAGAAAAAAGAATGAAAAAGTTTCCACACAACTGGGCCATAACCAGCCCACGACTTACATTCAAACATGGAGGGACGCCTCCAACACAAAGGCTCAGTAAAGGATTTTCTCCACACTGTGCGTCATTACCTCCAGCTGTGTGTCCCTTTCATCCACCAGGCGTTTGAGGTGGAAAGCCAAGTTCCTGGACAGACTATCCAGATCCTCAGAAGGCAGGTCTCCACTTTCTAACCACTGCAGGTCCACCACATTCTCCTGGTTATGAGTCACCTGAGTTTAGGACAATTATCTGATCAGAAACGTTTTATTCAATAGAAACATTTAACTATCCACCAATCTAGGTCTGACTCTGGATGGAGACAAAATAAAACACCTCTTGGATGTGGGATGCTATGGAAGCTTTGATGTCAAAGTCCAGAACCTGGATTAGCTCGATGTATTCTTCCTTCTTCTCACACTGTAATAAGAAAACAAGTGAGAAAATATCCAAGCAAAAGACTGATGTTAAAGCTTTTATAGCAAATTTGGGAAAAAAATTAGCTTAAAACATTCTTTTTATAACTCTTAACAACATTCTAACATGGCATAGCTACAGTGGGGCAAAAAAGTATTTAGTCAGCCACCGATTGTGCAAGTTCTCCCACTTAAAATGATGACAGAGGTCAGTAATTTACATCATAGGTACACTTCAACTGTGAGAGACAGAATGTGAAAAAAAATCCATGAATTCACATGGCAGGATTTTTAAAGAATTTATTTGTAAGTCAGGGTGGAAAATAAGTATTTGGTCACTTCAAACAAGGAAAATCTCTGGCTCTCACAGACCTGTAATGTCTTCTTTAAGACGCTTTTCTGTCCTCCACTCATTACCTGTATTAATGGCACCTGTTTGAACTCATTATCTGTCCACAGCCTCAAACAGTCAGACTCCAAACTCCACTATGGCCAAGACCAAAGAGCTTTTGAAGGACACCAGGAAAACAATTGTAGACCTGCACCAGACTGGGAAGAGTGAATCTACAATAGGCAAGCAGCTTGGTGTGAAAAAAATCAACTGTGGGAGCAATTATCAGAAAATGGAAGACATACAAGACCACTGATAATCTCCCTCGATCTGGGGCTCCACGCAAGATCTCATCCTGTGAGGTCAAAATGATCATGAGAACGGTGAGCAAGAATCCCAGAACCACACGGGGGGACCTGGTGAATGGCCTGCAGAGAGCTGGGACCACAGTAACAAAGGTCACCATCAGTAACACACTACAACGGCAGGGAATCAAATCCTGCAGTGCCAGACGTGTTCCGCTGCTGAAGCCAGTGCATGTCCAGACCCGTCTGAAGTTTGCCAGAGAGCACATGGATGATACAGCAGAGGATTGGGAGAATGTCATGTGGTCAGATGAAACCAAAGTAGAACTTTTTGGTATAAACTCAACTCGTCGTGTTTGGAGGAAGAAGAATACTGAGTTGCATCCCAAGAACACCATACCTACTGTGAAGCATGGGGGTGGGAACATCATGCTTTGGGGCTGTTTTTCTGCTAAGGGGACAGGACGACTGATCCGTGTTAAGGACAGAATGAATGGGGCCATGTATTGTGAGATTCTGAGCCAAAACCTCCTTCCATCAGTGAGAGCTTTGAAGATGAAACGTGGCTGGGTCTTCCAACACGACAATGATCCCAAACACACCGCCTGGGCAACAAAGGAGTGGCTCCGTAAGAAGCATTTGAAAGTCCTGGAGTGGCCTAGCCAGTCTCCAGAGCTCAACCCCATAGAAAATCAGTGGAGGGAGTTGAAAGTCCGTGTTGCTCAGCGACAGCCCCAAAACATCACTGCTCTCGAGAAGATCTGCATGGAGGAATGGGCCAAAATACGAGCTACTGTGTGTGCAAACCCGGTAAAGACCTATAGTAATCGTTTGACCTCTGTTATTGCCAACAAAGGTTATGTTACAAAGTATTGAGTTGAATTTTTGTTATTGACCAAATACTTATTTTCCACCCTGATTTACAAATAAATTCTTTAAAAATACTGCCATGTGAATTCATGGATTTTTTTTTCACATTCTGTCTCTCACAGTTGAAGTGTACCTATGATGAAAATTACTGACCTCTGTCATCATTTTAAGTGGGAGAACTTGCACAATCGGTGGCTGACTAAATACTTTTTTGCCCCACTGTATAATTGTATTGTGGAGATTAAAAAAAACTAATAAAGGGGTTTCCTCACATCAAAAAGGTGAAAGGAACTACTGGACAATCTGGTAGTTTGTTCTAGCCGAACCACCGCACTTCCCCCATTTCTCCGCTCAATAACAGAAGGAGAAACAGACGGCTGCTACCACTTCAACTTTAGGACAAACTATCAGAGTCTCAAAAATCCTGAATTATGAGTTAGATACAAATACCATTTAGTGTCCAAATAAGCCTGCAGTAGTTTGGTTTGGTACTAGATAATCTAAAAGAAACAATCATATTTGAAAAGTAATTTCTAACACCATATTTCATTTATAATCTTTACAAAAGCTAAACATAATCATGCAATGTGGTGTAACACAAGTTAAAGCTGTTTTTATTATGCCCTTAGTATTGTTTGATGAGTCCAATGAAAGTCTAGGTTCTGGAAGTCTCAAGTCTTATTTTAATTTTTTTTAGAAGTCTGAGCCAAATGTGGAAATCCAAGAAATAGCTCCTACCTGGACAGCACATCCTAAAAGCAGCAACAACAGTTTCTTCATCTCATGCAGACCTTGTTCTGAAAGGGAAAAGCAATTCCATCAATAAAGGGTGTAAAAAAATAAACAAGCTGCATTTACTGAACAAATAAATGTTTTTCATTAATGTTGTTGAATCTGGTTAAACCTTATTTCCCAAACAGGAAAAAACATTTTCAAAATAAAAGCCAAAAAACTATCGCTACAACACCAGTAAAGAACTACGCAAACAAAAACACCAACAACAGTTTTTAGCTCTCATGCAAAATGCGTAATGAGTAAAATTGTTTGTTCAGACGTTTTTTAAATATCAGGAAGTTTTCCTGCATAAAACTGAACATCCAAGAGAATGGCTCGCATCGACTCAGGAGATCCGATAGTTAAAACAAAGCCCTTCCGTGTAATACTTTACAGGCAAAATCGTTTTTAAACAAATCCCAAACAGAACAGTCAGCCAATGCAAAGCAGTCAATACTGGGGAGATATTTTCTCCTAGATCCCATTAAAAATCTGGCTGAACCAGATCGAGGCCTGCTTTACTCCACAAGTAAGGGATCACAATAACTACTCGTGAGGTTCTAAACACAAGGAATCAAATCAATTCTATAGTTTGGAAAGTGCTATTGTAAATGTTTTATGACTTTACAATCAATGGGTTCACCTTTCCTTGGAAAATTAAGCCTCACTGATCTGAAAACGTAAATCTTAATTTAGCGGCTCCTAAGAGGAGCAAGCTCTCCATCTATCCCACATTTACTTCCAATTAGTTTAATTCCTAACTTGTTACAATTTCCTCTGATAATCCCTCCCAGGAGATACGGTGCCACAGAGGTGCAGAATGAACTTTAGCACTCTTCTACATGCCGGAACACATCGTCAGAAACTGGTGAAACCTCCAAACAGCTGTCTGCCTGCTCAACAGGCCCCAGCTCATCTGGGAGATTTGGAGTTGAACAACAGCAAACCAGGTGGTGTGTGTGCTGCAATGAGTGAGTAAAAAAAAAAAATAAAGTCAATTTCTGTGTGACTGACAGTACAAGCAGTGTGTGTGTGTGTGTGTGTGTGTGTGTGCGTGCGTGCGTGCGTGCGTGTGTGTGTGTGTGTGTGTGTGAGAGAGAGAGATAAGCCAGCTCATGATGTGGCTGCAGGAGAAGTCAGTGCTAACAGTGTTCCAGCTCTAATGATGATAAATCCAGCTTAGTGTGGTGTGGCCCGTTTTCCTCTCAGTTTAGTAGTTCAATCATCAACACAAGAACAGATTTTAAAAACAGACTTCTACTAGAATATTTTACCTTTTTTTGTAATTTGTAATTTGAACAGCTTTTATTTTCGATTATTCACCATATTTAACTTTGTCATGTACTATGTTCAGCGCCTTGGGCTACCCGACAGGGTTGCGGAAGGTGCTATATAAAGCTTTGATTGATTGATTGATTGATTGACTTGCAAATTTAAATCCTGATTGATATTTTAAATTCAACAAAAAATTAAAAATATCTAAAAATAATTAAAAGATTTGGATTTTGCTAGAAATTAGGAAAAAAAGCTTCTGTGAAAAAAGCTAACATAGGCAGCAACAAAGTGCCAAAAGGATCTCCAAGGATGACGGCATCCATCCATCTAATGTACAGAATACATTTCTAAATCAATAGATCAACCTAAGGAAGTGCGTTAGCGACAGCCATAGCTGCATGTGGTCATGAGGGGGGGACCAGAACATGTCGATAAAATCCGCAGAGAAATCTATTGGACAATCACATCGTTATAAGTCATATTGTGTGATTAAAAACAAGTCTTATTGTGGTTTAATTTCACACATTTATATTACCCATTTGTGCCATAATGTATTAGTTTTATCAGAGTCACAGCATCATGAACAACAGATTAAAAAAATAAAAAAAGGTCTTCACACAAATAAATGCTGCAACCAGAAAGGCTGAAACACACATACATATGCCATAAATATCATTATTTACATTTTATTTGACACAGCACAAAAACATTCTGAGGGTAAATCACACTGTGTTTTTTGCTGTGTCATTGTTAATTCTGAAAAGTCTCTGGTGAGTTCCTAACAATACTGAGGCAAGATGCAGTGTTTGAATTAATCATCAGCACCTTCGCAGGCTGTATAGAACAGAATATGACAGGTATTAAAAGAACATGAGCAGATTTGGGTCTAGAAGGGCGACGGCAAGTAAAACTTAATTCTCAAAGCTGCAGGGCTTAACAACACTCCATTATTGCCATAGGAACCCATTTTAGTCAGGGAAGGGATTTAAGCTCAGTGAATCTGCTGGAGCAACCCAGGAAAGATAAGGAACCTCGCAGAATAAATTATTTATAAGGGTTGAAGGGAAGAACAAGAGGGAGAAACTGAAAGGAGGAAGATGAATGGGGTGACAGAAAAGAGAAAGAAAATAAACATGAAGGAATAAAATAAAATTAGAGAAATGAACTGAGTAGTGGTGGTATTCAAACAGGCAGAAATGAACTAAAATCTCTTTAGTTGAAGCAATAGGCTTAAAGGAAGTCCCACTCTTCTGTCTCTTCTCACCTCCTTCTCTCTTCCTTTCGTACACCCATCCATCTATTCTCTACAGCTCACATCCTTCCTTCCTTCCTTTAAACATTGTTATAAATCATCTGTGACCCATTGTCAGTAACTGGATTCACAAATTTGGGCTGTCCTTTTATACCCTCCGGGTTTTATCTTCATGGCAGGAAACAAGAGGTCAGAAGGACAGTGACTAACCCGCCATCTTCCAGTGCCATTGTTAATCAGTCTGTGAGGATGTGGGGGGTTGAGGAGAAAGAAAGGCTGTTTGTGGGAATGTGCCACCTATTGTTGCAACGCTCTCATTCTACTATGATGTTCAAGTCATAAGGACCTTTACGATGGCGACAAAACTAACCCTAACTGATGCCAACGCTCATTTTTCAGTTTTCATAAGAACTGATTTAGTTGCATCTTCAGATAATTTTTTTATAAAGAGTTGATGCTAAAATACTGATCAAACCGTTTTTGCCACTAGCGATAGAACATTTAGACAATTTTCATCAAGTGATTGCCCTCCATGGAAAATTTAATGAAATATTTCTGTGTGAAGGATGTAAATAATTTACTCGTACCTGTAATACCTGTAATAACTAAAGCCTAATTTGGACTTCTCCGTCAGCTCCACAAGGGAGAGACACGCACGCACAGAGGACGTTTGTATGAGGTAGTATGAGGATGTTTTGCCCTCTTACTTCTGTCTCCTGGGGAGTGTTGCAAAGCAATTCCCCTCCAAGACAACAGAGGGTGTAGCGCGGTTCTGTGGTATCCTGTCATGTATCCAGTCCAAGATAGTGCATTTACTATAATATTTATATTGTGGGGGGTTATTTAGTATTCAAGAGACTTTTTAACATGGACACATTTGCCACTCATCCTCCTCCACTTCTTCATGTGCTCACCACCTCTATGCCAACGTTATAGATATGCAGCGAGTGTGTATGTCTGTCAATTTATTGGAGTCAGCATAGGACTAAAAAGGGAATTACAAAAGGTTACAATAAAAAAAAACACAATAATTTTCAAAATAAAAGACTATTGCAGCAATGCAATTTCACAACTATGTAGATTACGTCAAAACTTGTGACCTAATGGCTTCTTTACTACCTGCATCATCCGAGAAGTGCAACGGTGTGTTTTTCAAGGCTTTAATCCTGGCAGTGGAGAGGAACAACATCATATACATGACAGCAAACATTGATATCAAACGTGATTTCCTTCTTTTTGGTTTATTAGCAGATTAAATAAACTCGAGTGATTTAGTGATCTTGCGAGTCTAATGAAGAGCACAGCGAGGAAGCAATTCTGCAGCCAAGACTCTCCCGATGTGTACCGGACCTCAACAAAAGTCTCAAGCATGGGCGTGATTTTTTTTCGGTGGGGGTGAGGGGGTGGGGGGACAGGGCGGACCCCCTCCCCCCTTTTCTAAAGTCAAGGTTTGTCCCCTGCACTTTTTACCGTCCAAAACCAATATTATGTTAAACTCGTCTCATCTTCCTCCACTTATCCGGGTCCGGGCCGCGGGGGCAGGAACCCAACTAGGGAGCTCCAGACCATCCTCTCTCCAGCCATCTCCACCAGCTCCTCTGGCAGGACCCCAAGGTGTTCCCGGACCAGATTAGAGATGTAACCTCTCCAACGTGTCCTGGGTCGACCCGGGGGCCTACTGCTGGCAGGACATGCCCGAAACACCTACCTAGGGAGGCGTCCAGGAGGCATCCTGACCAGATGCCAAAACCACCTCAACTGACTCCTTTCGATCCGGAGGAGCAGCGGTTCTACTCCGAGTCCCTCCCGAATGTCCGAGCTCGTCACCCTATCTCTAAGGCTGAGCACGGCCACCCTACGGAGGAAACTCATTTCGGCCCCTTGTATCCGCGATCTCGTTCTTTCAGTCATTACCCAAAGTTCATGACCAAAGGTGAGGATTGGGACGTAGATCGACTGGTAAATCGAGCCTGGCTTTCTGCCTCAGCTCCCTCTTCACCACGGCAGATCGGCTCAGCGTCCGCATCACTGAAGATGCTGAACCAATCTGCCTGTCAATCTCCCGATCCCTCCTACCCTCACTCGTGAACAAGACCCCGAGATACTTAAACTCCTCCACTTGAGGTAGGACTTCTCCCCCAACCCGCAGTTGGCAAGCCACCCTTTTCCGGTCAAGAACCATGGTCTCAGATTTGGAGGTGCTGATCCTCATAAAAGCCGCTTCACACTCATACCCTACCCAGCAAGAGCTGAAGGTCAGAGCTGGATGAAGCTAGGAGGACCACATCATCCTCAAAAAGCAGAGACAAGATTCTCCTGCCACCAAACTTGACACACTCCACACCAGGGCTGCGTCTAGAAATTCTGTCCATAAAGGTAATGAACAGAACCGGTGACAAAGGGCAGCCCTGGTGGAGTCCAACCCTCACCGGAAATATCGATCGATTGTCTTTCTCTATGACCTCACCAAACTCCTCCCATGCCCGAGATTTTGCCTCGGCAACTGCCACTGCTGCACCCCGCTTGGCTATCCGGTACCTGTCTGCTGCCTCCGGAGACCCACAGACCAGCCACACCCTGTAGGCCTCCTTCAGCCTGACGGCTCCACGAACCTCTGGTGTCCACCAGCGGGTACAGGGATTGCCACCACGACTGGCACCAGCCACCTTGCAACCACAGCTAGCAACAGCCGCCTCAACAATCGCAGAGTGTAACAAGGCCCACTCGGAGTCAATGTCCCCCACTGCTCTCGGGACGCGGTCAAAGCTCTGCCGGAGGTGGGAGTTGAAGACCGTCCTGACAGGTTCCTCTGCCAGGTGTTCCCAGCAGACCCTCACTATGCGTTTGGGTCTGCCAGGTCTACGCGGCATCTTCCCCTGCCATCTAATCCAACTCACCACCAGGTGGTGATCAGTTGACAGCTCCGTTCCTCTCTTCACTCGGGTGTCCAAAACATACGGCCGCAGGTCAGATGATACGACTACAAAGTCTATCATCGACCTGCAACCTAGGGTGCCCTGGTACCAAGTGTACCGATGGGCATCCTTATGTTCGAACATGGTGTTCGTTATGGCCAAGCTGCGGCTTGCACAGAAGTCCAATAATGAAACACCACTCGAGTTCAGATCAGGCGGGCCGTTCCTCCCAATCACACCCCTCCCGGTCAAGCTGTGATTGCCCACGTGAGCACTGAAGTCCCCCAGCAGGACAATGGAGCCCCCTGATGGAGCACTATCTAGCACTCATCCCAGGGACTCCAGAAAGGGTGGGTACTCTGAACTGATATTTGGCCCATAAGCGCAAACAGTCAGGACCCATTCTCCAACCTGAAGGCGCAGGGAAGCTACCCTCTCGTCTCCCGGGGTAAACCCCAACACACAGGCACTGAGTCTTGGGGCTAACAAAAAGCCAACCCCAGCCCTCCGCCTCTCACCCGGAGCAACTCCACCAAAGGAGAGTGTCCAACCCCTCTCAAGGACTTGGGTTCCAGAGCCAAAGCTATGTGTCGAGGTGAGTCCGACTATATCTAGCCGGTACCGCTCAACCTCTGCCACAAGCTCCTGCTCCTTCCCCGCCAGCGAGGTGACGTTCCATGTCCCAAAAACCAGTTTCCTCGTCCAGGGATAGGACAGCCAAGGCTCCCGCCTTGGTCTGCCATCTGATCCAAACTGCACCGGATCCTTCATGTTCCTCCTGCGGGTGGTGGGTCCACCGTTGGATGAGCCCATGTATCCGGTTCGGGCTGGGCCCCATGGGTGAAAGCCCGGCCACTAGGCGCTCGCTCACGGGCCCCAACCCCAGGCCTGGCTCCAGGGTGGGACCCCGGTAACCCTCTGGGCCGGGTACTCTGACTCTTTGAATTTACATCCATGAAAGAACCTTTGAACCGTTCTTAGTCTCACCCTTCACCTAAGACCAATTTGTCATGGGAGACCCTACCAGGGGCACAAAGTGCCCCAGACAACATAGTTCCTAGGATCATTAGGGCACTCAAACTCTTCCACCACGATAAGGTGACGGTTCAAGCCGATCGATTTGATGTCTCACATGTGTGGGTGTGTAATTCCATTTAGCCAGAAGATGATTGACCTCTCTCAACCAATCAGGGAGCTGGGAGGGAGTGGGGCACATTTCCACCTTCTGACGGTCAATCAAATTTAACTTGTTTCTAGTTTTAAGTACAGATAGTTCAAAAAGATCAAAAACAGAAGTATTTTATTGGCTCAATATTCAGCTTTTTATATTCATTCCTATGAGACTTGGTTAAAGTGATTTGTAGGTCCTTGTGTTGCCATGGTAACAGATGACAGGAGTCTGCTTTAATAAAGCAATGTACAATGTCACATGACTCTTTTAAACTTTGAATAACATTTCTATATTAAAGTATGTTGACACAGTTGTGTCTAAAATGTTGTTAAATGTTTTTGCCAAGCACATTGCCATGGTAACGCAGAACACAGTATCAAGTTAATACAAGACTCCTGGGACCAAGCAGGTTGAACTGATGCATCATATGTGTGGTATCATGTGTGTAGGTGCAGATTTCCTTTTAGGCAGAAGACAAATGAAAACTCTCAGCCAATGAGAGAGCAGGGAAGGAGGAGGGGACGGTTCCTGCCTTCTGACTAGTTAAAATGTCAGCTATGCTGCTAGTTTTAAGTGTATAATAGAGCTCAGAAAGATAACAGCAGTATGTTATAGGCTCAATGTTAGGCTTTTCACATTCATTTAAATGAGACTTGTTTGGGGATGTCCTTATGCACTTGTGTTACCATGGTAACAGATAACATTTAAAATCAAATAAAAGATTCCTTAGACCAAGCTGGTCGATTTGATGTATCATATGTGTGGGTGCTCGATCCTGCTTGGACAGAAAATGGTTGAACACTCAATCAGAGAGCAGCACTGTTTTCCTGCCTTTTCAGGCCTGCAGCTGTACTCCTGTTAATGAGGGAAGCCTTTAAATCTGTCCTTCAGAAGTGAAATTGGATCTGTCAAACTTCTTATCACCATTCGAAAAGTACTGTACCGATTTGAAAAATTCAAAAAGCGTAAGCGGCAGAAGGCTTTGACGGTTTATATGCCTACCATGAATTGTCTAGAAGCTATGATGAGAACATTTTAGGTGTCTGAAGCCGATCGGAGGAGAAAATCTCTGTTCCTTTAACATGGGTTTCAATGAATCAGAATCAGGGTCTCTCCTCCTTCTGAGGCTTGTAGAGAAAGAACCCTAACACTTAAGGACAAAACTGAAACCCATTCTGAAAAACTGACAAAACTTCCTACTTTTTGAGATATAATTTGTTTCGTACTCCAAACTAGGGATGAGCGAGTACACCACTATCTGAATCTGTATCTGTTCAACCAACTAAATTATTTGTATCTGTATCTGTACTCGGAATGGGCGTGGCATAACCCGGAAGTGGGCGTGGTTTAACCAGAAGTGGGTGTGGTTTACATCAATGTATTATTTTAAGTCTGAACTTGATATGGATTGATCAGAAGTTGCTATGTGTATTGTTTATTTGAAAACTATTTACAGAGCAGCCTCAGAATTGAGATTAAATATTTTTGATCACAATAGTAAAGGAACTATTACAGAACAAACGTTTCAATAAAATCAGAACATTGATATTTAAGTGCATGGATTAATACATCTGAGCTCATGCGGTAGGAAATAGGAAATATGAAATGCTAGAACCAGACACAACTTTATATATATTTTTAATTTTAATTTGATTAAACTGATTTTTTTCTTAACGTTCTTGGCATTTTCCCACACAAAGTTAAACAAAACAATGTTGATTAAGGTGTGTGTGTCTGAGAGAGATAGAGAGGGAGAGAGGGAGAGAGAGGGAGTTAAAAAAATAAAAAACCCAACCGGAGCGGAGGTAGTGACTGACGCAGCACGTCAGCTCTGTCTTGTCAAATGCACCATGTAAGTTACGAAAAAAGTCACTTTAAATATTCAACCGAAAAAGAGGCGAGCTGAAGAAAACCTAGGGAAAACTGAACAAACGTGAGCAACAGTGAAGCAAGCATAGCGAGATCCGTTACTGTCTGTGTGTGTGTGTGTGTGTGCGTGGATGAGCCAGACGGACTGCGCTCCCGGCCGGCTGCAGAATTTTGTATGTAGGGAGGGGCGGGCGCTCTATGTGACTGGCCAATCACAGAGCGTGAAGACAGTCAGTTACCCAATGAGGATTTTCCTTCAGCACGATTACAGATATTTATGAGTTTTACTCGTCTCATGCTCGTATTCGTCAAAAATGCTTTATCCGTACCAGATACTCGTCTGAAATGAGTATCCGGCTCATCCCTACTCCAAACAGTCTGGGTGTTGGAAAGCGTTGTTTACAGAAAATGTGAAGGTCAAAAGTTTGAGTGCGGAATTTTCAGTTTAGAGTGGTGAGAGACATTTTTTTTTATTTAAATATTCTCTAAGAAATGAACCGTACGACCACAATGTTTGGAGAACATTAATGATTTATAGCTCAAAACGAAGGTATATCCGTTAGCTGCAAGCCAGCATGCGTCTCATTTCAATCGGACTTATGGTTTTCTCAGGACTATGCCAGAAATGGAGCAAAGGAGGGTCATTGCTCCTTTCTCTGCCCATTATAATTTTTGTGATTTTTTCTGAGAATCTCAAGCTGTACCTCAACTTCTACCTGTGATTTTAGAAAAACTGTAATAGATATCAAAAAGATGTTTTAACCACTATTAGCTGAAAGTCTTGTGAGTAGGAGTTCAAAAAAAGTGATAGGATTTAGCTGAAAATTGAGCAATCCCATTCATTTCAATGGGACCAAAAATCGCAGAAAAAGCTGAATATCTCAAAAAGTATAAAATATTTTAATACCAAAAGTCATTACTGGCATAAGCTGAACGAGCCGAACGTTTTGATACCAAAATTGTGTAAAAAGTTGAAGAGTTGTGGAAGTAGTTAAATGCCAAATAACGTACGGAAGCAGGACAATAAATAGACTAATAACCATAAAGAGAAACAGGATCACTATACTTGCATTCAAAGAATTAAATAGACTGGTTGAGCACCAGGACCAAGAGTTCAGCTAGAATCTGATGTAAATGAGCTCTACTGATAAGATAATCAAAAAATACATGTAAAATGGTGACAATGAGTAGGAATGAAAATGACCAACAAGGTGAAAAACAAAGTTGAATTGAAAGTATTAGTTTTCTGTTTAACTGCCACCTGTGTACTTCACAGTTCTGCATTCCTGACATTGCATAAAAGAGCCTCTAGGCTGTAATTTTAAGACATAATTTCTTATGCTTACTGTAAAGACCCCTAGAACACATCTCCTAGAAGAGAAGGTTCACAGCATTTAACCCTGTGTGTGTACGTGCGTGCGTGCGTTCTGCACCCACGCTGACTAAACATTACTTAAAAGCACAAGAAGCTGTCTGTGAGCATCACTGTGCATGTTTTTGCAAGGCAGCCAAGGCTAGCTCAGAGCCGGGGGGGGGGGGGGGGGGGGGGGGGGGGGATCTACAGTGCATTCCCACTGTTCAGTGTTGTTGAGTCACCCCTCCCCCCAGTTGGCTAACTAAAGCACACATGCATGCACACACACATAAACACACACACACACATGCAACGCTGTCCCCTACCCCCCTGAATGGGAACATAATAAAAGCCACATGGCCGATGACTTTCAGCTGGCGGCCGCCGAGCCGCGCTCCTCATTCACCGCTGGTCTGACTCGCCTGCTGACTGATCATCTGGCAACACCGAAGGTAAAGGGCAAAAAGACCTTGAGGAATGCCGCCTAATGCCTTCTGTTCACTCTTCTTCATCTAACAGGAGCTCCATGCACAGCTGTCTGCACCGGGTTTACTTAATCATTCACTTTAGTTTTGTGCAGAGCTGTAAATATTGAAGGAACTTGTTCATGCGGTGCTTGATTTGGATTTTCTGTCAACAAGTTTATCTTTTGGGAACCACGACGACTCAAAGTTATATTGAGAAGCAAACAAACTAAAAGCTATGAAAGAGGTTTCAACAATGGTGCCGGTGATAAGTGCATGCTGCCTCTATTGTTGGTTTATTTACTTTTCATGCTGGTGGGAGAGAACGAACAGTAACTCTTGAAAAGTGATGAAAACCCAACAGTAACAGCAGCAGCTGCGGTGAAAGTGAGATGAAGCAGACAGACAGACGACGAGGACTAAGAGGCCATTTTATTTGCTCAGTAAGACACGGACATCTTTCACTGAGCTGAGCAACAATGCTGTTTGAGGATCTGCGATGAACCTGGAAACTAGACGGCTCTCTAACATTCATAATCATAATATTTCTTGCTGCTACAGTTGTTTTTTCTGTACTACATTTGGGGTTAAACAGGTCAAGCTGCTCCAAAGTGTTTTAGTCACACAGAAAAACTTGACACTGGACCAAAGTCGTCCTAATGCCACTCAGACATATCCAATGGCATGACAGGGTTCAGCAGGTTAAAGTGGTTGAATGAATCTGACACTTTGGGTAATAGAACATCACAGATTTGTTCTCTGATAACATCCTCTTAGTGAGGATGAGGATTTATGAAACACGTGTTAAACTCTTACAAAACCAGCCTGCGCTTTGAGTCTGAAATCAACATTATTTTGCTCACTTTCCATCAAATCAACCATAAAATGGGACATTTTCACTATTTAGTTCCCATCACTTCTACAATCAAGTCCAATTGTTGAAAGCCTGATTTTTTAAGTAATTAGGTCATTATGGAGCACGTGCGACAAAGAGGTTGTAAAATGAAATCTGTAGCTGATGAGTCACATAACGCGTCGTAGAAGGCAATTTAAAAAAATAGACTATGAGTGGATTCTAACAGAGACAAAAGCTCTGTAAAAAGGTACTTTTCCTTTTTGTTAACCTGAATCAAGCTGAGTATTGCCTTTATGTGCTTTATTAAAACAGCACAGCTCAGGTTAAAGTGTGTCCACAAAACTCACCACAGAGAGGGTTTCGGCCCAGCACCAGAATATTCGGTAGAGGCATCATCACTAGCTGCTGGAGGCTCTCCTGTTGCACACAACAAAAGACACAAACAGTTAAGGGACAGAGCATGGACATATTTTACATTTACAAAAATCAAATATCTAGAGATGTTTGATCTAATGGGCAGATATTATGAAAATGTATTATCGGAAATTAGCTGTATTGTGTTTTACTCTTAATGACTCGACTTTTACATTCCATGCACATATTGTACATCAAATTCTTCAGTTACTTCTCTCACTCAAAATGTCAAAATGTGACTGATGGCAGTAGAGGTCATATTTTGCACAGATAATGTTAAGTTTAGAGGAGTAGAACACTTATGTATTGAATACATTTGCAGTGGTCTCTTGTAGGCATGAATGCCTTGTAAGGCGTTTAAGAGGAAAAATATACCGGATCACCACTTTCAGGATCTACGGTATATTTTTCCCCTTGAACGCCTTTTTTGAGCCACATCACAGCTGAGCTTCAGGTGACAGGTTTTGGGGTCGTATTTCTTGATATTTGGACATCTCGCTTCTGATCAGATAACAGCAATGCGACTCTACCACTGACTTACAACGTGGATGTTATTTTCACAAATAACACAAACCTGGAGGAGCTTCTGCCATGTGGTGAAGTTGCTAATGTTACCGGTTAGCTTCAACTAGTCGGGAAGTTCTCCCATGATTCCCAAATGTTAAACCAAACAGCAGACTTCCCCCCTTTGTGAGTCAAGGTGGGTGAGTCCATAAATGCTAATTCACAGGGTGAAAATTTTCAAATGCTGGAGTTTCACCATCTATTTTTTATCAGAAGCTAATGCAGGAGATAGGTGTAGGAGACCATTTTCTTCTTCAGTCTGCATGAAAAACTTGGATCGATTAATCAGAAAAATACACATCTTATACAAGACAATGTGATGTCAGCTACCAAATATGATTCAGTTTTTCTTTTTTCATGCGGGGACATCACATATTGATATATCAATATCTAGGGTTGGGCATCGATTGGATCTATAGCAAATTTTTTAGTTTTGTCTGGAATTGATCAAATTTTTTTAACTTCAACTCCTAGTTTTGATACAAGTCTGCCGACCTGGAGAAGAAACTGTTAAATACAAACGAAGAAAAATCAGCCAGAAGTCTTTGCATTACCATGTTCTTAAGTGTGCCTTCACTAGAAAGTTCATAGAATTTAAATTCCTGGAGAAGTTCCGACTACTTCATCAATAAGACCTGTATGGTTAACTGGCTCACATAAAAACATGTAAAGCTTTTGACTCTGCCTCTTGAAAGATTCGGGAGTAGTTAGAAATGGGAATCAAAACATGAAATTGGAATCAGAATCATTCTAATTCAAACAATGCCCAATGCGATGGTGGCACAGGAGTTAACGGTTCGCCCCGTAATCGGAAGTTTGCAGGTTCGAGCCCCGCTCAGTCTGTCGCTGTCATTGTGTCCTTGGGCAAGACACTTAACCCACCTCGCCTGCTGGTGGTGGTCAGAGGGACAGGTGGCGCCAGTGCTCGGCAGCCTCGCCTCTGTCAGTGAGCCCCAGGGCAGCTGTGGCTACATCGTAGCTCATCCCCACCAGCATGTGAATGTGTGTGTGAATGGGTGAATGACTGATTGTGTTGTAAAGCGCCTTGGGGGGTTCCACGACTCTAGAAGGTGCTATATCAAATACAGGCCATTTACAATTTTACCAACCCTATCTTTAATGGAAATAAAGTTTTTGGTAACAATGACGATATCGAACATGCCTACAACCAAAGATTTCTGATTAGGACAAAGAATTTATTTTCAGCACAAACAAGAACCTCCTGTGGCTGAGAAGGTCATATGAGACATCTTGTGGCATCTAAAGCCAAAAAAAGAGAAAACACGCTCCTCAGGGCTCCGACAGCAGTCTGGTATTATCTCCATTTCAAACACAGTAAAAGAGTCTGACAGCCCTAGACTAAGAGTTTTATTCATGTTCCAGCAAGGATAAAAAGTCATCATTAAAAAATCAAAAGTAGCAACCTCAAAGTACACAATGCGTGTACTAACAAAACCTTGATCAAAGTGCTTTTCGTTTACAAGGCTGCCTCAGTCACCTATGAAGGATTTCAAGGTACCAGAGCTGATCTGGAACCGTTGAAATGGAAAATCTGATTCTGGATCTGGAATGTTTATGCAAATAACAATTGTGGGTTAACCCTTTAGAACTCAAAACCTTTTTAACTAGAAAACAGGAATAACTACATTGAAATGCAGAAAAAAATTTAATAAAATAAAGTAAAATCATTTCCGATTTACGTATGGATAGAATGTCACTTTGGAATTTATTCTTGAATATTTGACTCAAGAAGCAATTTTACAGATAATTGGAATGGGTTGTGGGTGAAACAGTGTCACCACGGGTCTTTAATGGTTCAATGGATTGTTACCAAAATGCTCCTTTTATTTGTGCGCCAGTCAACAGGAAGTTTGCTTTTGGTAAAGATGTGCAAGACCTAACAGGTTTAAGTTGCTTACTATATCCAACTCTGGTCCTGATGTTAAGGAGATCGCCCTGGTGTGACAAACTACGGAAGCTCCAATGACATCACGTCTGTCCCTGACAGACCGGTTGCGCCGTGCCCAGGCTCCGCCCACCCAGTATATACACTGCCAACCAACCCCTCCTACTCATTCGGATGATTTCTTACCATTAATGCAAGAAGGGAACTGTTGGTGAAACACCTCACTCTGTTATCAAAGAACCGGGGTTTACATAACGTAACCCAACGTTCTTCTTCTAACTTCGTTCGGTGTTTCACTGTGGGAGATATGGCCCACTCCCAGATTGCATGTCCATCCCGAAGAGAGCTGCAGCAAAATTCTGCTTAGCCACTAAGCAGATGCTGTGCATCCTGCCTCCAGCGCTGAATGCGCCGGTGAAGGTTGAGACACATCCAGCCTGTAAAACCGCACAAAAGTTAGCGGTGTAGCCCAGCTAGCTGCTGCACAGATATCCTGGACTGACACCCCACGAAACAGGGCCCAAGATGTGGCCATGCTCCTTGTAGAATGAGCCCTCACCCCCAGAGGGGGTTCAGCACCCTTACACTTATATGAAAGGTTGATTGCTTCTACAATCCAGTATGCCAGTCTCTGGCGAGACACAGGTTTCCCTTTATGAGCCATGGCCCAAGAAACAAACAACTGGTTAAGCAGCTAACCAAAGATAGCCTGAAAATTGCTGAGGGAGCAAAGTGTAGTTTCTCACGGGAAGAAAGCGAGAATGATTAGGAGGGGTTGGTTGGCCGTGTATATACTGGGTGGGCGGAGCTGTAGAAAGAGAGAGTTACGACGATGCTTTGAACTCGCCAACTTGCGGTCACGTGGTTCATGGAGCTCTCAATTGTTCCAAACATCCCAGCACCGTAAGTCAGTTTGAACGGCGTATGGCGAGACAAATCACAAGTATTGAATATAATCACATTTCCCCTGGCATTTTTTGGTAATTATTGAATAATATTATATTATATATTATGTCCTAATTCCTTCACAAAGTAGCCCATTTTTTTCCCGAGCATTTGTAGGAAGACCGACACCCGTGACTGTTCTACATTACAGGAATACGACAGTCCTAACACACTGTAGAATACATTTAGACCACATACATTACTATAATATAGCAATAAATTTGGCTTAGTAATGCAACACACTGCTCTAATATAAGCATATTTAACAGCTTTAAGTCCTACAAGAAGCCCTAAACTCGAGTTGTAATATCCATTTTAAAGTGGTTTATTGAAAGCTAGAATTCTGCTCCAGCTCACCTTAAAGAAAATATGTAGCCGTTTATGCTTTGAATGGTGATCTGTTATGTTCAGTAAAATACATTGTACAATCATTACTTTATATTTTTATGTGAAGACAGTACATGCATCTATAACCTTGTTTATCTGGCTTCTATGGCAATTAATTAAAAAGAAAAATTCAACACCAAAATTGTACAACATGTATAATAGCATTGTTAATAAAGCATTTTTACCAGCATTATGTTTAGTCATTACATATGCACAAATAAGAGGAATCAATAATTTTGAGCAATGCACTCAAGACCTAATGAAACTCTTTCGAATAACTTTATTTTGATTATTATTAAAATAAAATTAGTCAGTGGGTTAAAATTAGAAATTACAAATTTTAGAGTTGGATAAAATTTTAAAATGTACTTTTACATCTCTATATTTTTTTTAGTTCAATATTTCTGTATGTAAAAAAATAGTATTTTCATAATCCCTTTATAGGTTGATTATCTTACATGGTTGGCTGCGCTGCATATAGCAATCGGTCTGAGGGAGGAATCAGAATTATGGCTTACCCAAAGACGCAGAGAGAAGAAAATGGTTGGCTCAAGTCAGCAGGAGCAACCTCACCATGACCAGAGATCACAATAACAAAAAGCTGTGTGCAGTGAGTTTAATGTGCACTCTCGAATGTTTTCCATCAAGGCTCTACATGTTTTGCTCTCAACTGCACAAGGCTGCAATTAAACTGTTAAATGTGGCAGAAAATAAACTAATACACCACTCTACAGGCACATTTTGAGGAGGGACAGTTTACTAAGACTAGGCAAGGCAAGGTGAGACTCAGGGCTGATGCTGTGTTTGTTCATCGCCCTGAACCAAGGAGGAGGAAGAATCCTGTAGTGAGAAGTACAGCAGAACCACTGCATGTTGATCCACTGACCAGTGACCACCTATATTGTTCTCAAGTAAACTGTGGTACAAATCTTCTGAAATATTAAGACATTTGTATTTATTTTATTTAAAAATGATTCTTTATTCTAACAGTGTCATTATTATTTCAGAGAATGAGGAAAGCAGCAGCAGTGAAGCAAATGAGATGAGGGAAAGTGAGGGGGGACATGAGATGGTATCAGGAGAGAGGGACATCCCAGGAAGCCATGAGGAGCCGGCGTCAGGGCCAGGAGGAGAAAGGAACAGGCTATGCAGCCAGGGAACCCAGCTGGAAAACCTAAGGGAGCAAACAGAAAGTCAAAAAGGCATGAAAAACACAAGAGGCATTAAATGGAGTAAACAGACAATCAAAAAGGCCGTACAGCTCAGTTTTCAGCGGGTTCAACAGGCTACAGGTTTCTTCAGGACACGAGTATCCCTCTGCCTGATGTTAGAACCCTGCAAAGACAAATGCAGCCCGTTAAACTGGAACCAGGTGTGTAAGGAGAGGTGTGTGACATGCTCAGTTTGAAGGTTAAACATCTGACAGAGATAGAAAGAGAGTGTGTGCTTACTGTGGATGAGATGGCAATCACTCCAGGCGTGCATCACTCCATCACAGACCCAGCTGGGTTTTGCCACCAACATTGTTTCTGGTCAGCTCTCCGCTCCGCCACTATGAAAACATGAAGATGGACACACAACACAGTTTAACCTTTAATGGTTACATAAGATTTTTGTTAGTTTCTCTTTGACATTTATTTATTGATAGTTGTGTTATTGTTCATTCTTATTTCTTGTCATTCCTTACTTAACAAAATTGCAAATGCTAATATTATAAAGCAAGTGGAAATTAGCAGTTTTATGGAAAATGTCTAATTTTTTAAAGTTATTGTGTTCGACTACCGTTCTTGAAATATCTTAATTCTATTCTTATTACTTGAGTCCACAAAACAGAACAACATATCTTCTTATGTTCGTAATCCTGTTCGTCTCATGCTTCAGCAGTTTGCTGCAGTCAGTGTTATTAACTGAAAAATATTAAATAATTACTTGTCTTCACAATCAAATTTCCTTTATCATTGGTCTCTCCATTTGTGCTTCCATTTCTGATGCATGTTCGCGTTGATACAGCAACCAGCAAGGTATTATTGTACAAAAAATCCCAAATGAAACTAATACTGTAAAAAGTTCATAACCTATTTCAAACTGTGGGGAATATTTTTAAAACGTAGAATTAAACAAACTGAAATAAACCCGTCTGCAGCTCGACAAGCTTGTCTAAAACCTCCTGCTCACAATCAGCAAGCTGAACACAATTTGCTCATTAAAACTGGCAACATAAAAATCATCGTTGGCTTATTTTGGTACTAAGCGGTTAGCTAACGCTTCACAATGCAAAAAAATGATGACATTTCATCAACTTACCTGAGAAAATCCTTCCGAAACACCGAAAAAGAACTGGAGTCAATGCAGCAGCGAGGGCGGTTTGGAACTATTCGAAGCTACATGAACCACGTGACTCCCGCATTCCATTTTTTCCACAGAAGTCTATCAGAGTGTCACAACTCTCGCTTTCTACAGCTCTGTGTGCAACCGGTCTGTCAGGGACAGACGTGATGTCATTGGAGCTTCCGTAGTTGGTCACGCCAGGGCGATTCCCGTAGTGAAACACCAAACGAAGTTAGAAAAAGAACAGTCATTTCTTTCTTTACATGTAAAGGCTAATCTTAGCACATCGGTGTGTTGATGAATGAAAACTGAGCATCATAAATTAACTACATCTCATATTTACAAAACCTCATCAACTGTCACTAAAAAAAGGTCAACAATGCTGACCTTTACAGCACATAAAACCATCTAAACAACCTTCAGAGCTCTATTGAGAGGAATGCTGCTTTCTTTCAGCAGAAAGGAGGACGTGAAGGCCACACACCATGAATATTTCATGCTTTATGAGAGCGAACTCCTCATTGTTCGTGCTTTTGTTTGGAATAAAATTCATTTTAGTGTGTTTAGATTGCACAGTTTCACCGAGAGAGATTTCAGATTTGCGAAGAACGATTTGGATTATTATAAGGAATTGGCCGTTGAATTCCAAGTGTTATGCATTTGATTGCCATCAGTGTCGTGAGCAACATTACAGAAGAAACACGGGTGAATAAAATGTGGCAAAATCAAAAATCCCAACGTTCAAGAATTAAATGTTTTTCTAATACAGCACAGCTCTAAAGCAATGAGGCCAAGTTCAAATCCAAAAACCTCAACAGAAGGAAAGTTTGCTTAACCTTCAAGACAATAATGCATCTGGTCATGAAGACAACACAGTACTAAATCAGTTATGTAGTTCTTACATTTGATGTTTCAGATACATGAAGTATCGCACTAATTCAGATGGAAATGAAGGAACGCGTTAACCGAAAACTTCATAACAGGTAAATGTCACATGCTCAAGTGCAGAAATCGTCCTTCATGCTCATTGGCTTAGGAGCTTGGTTTCCATGGTTTCCCTTTAAGAAAAGACAATAATATTGACCGCAGCTTCTCCATCTTGCAGACACTGACGACAGAAGCAGGCAAGGAGGAGAGTTGTGATCTATAAGCTGCCGTTCCTTCAAACAACAGATTGTTTTGTGCGATCAGGATATGTTGAATTACAAAACACGCCAAATTTCAGTCTGAACATCTTACAGCGTTTGATTTAAAAAGATTATGATGGCAGAATGAGAGGACGGTTCCGAGTCCAACTGAAAGGGACAGCAACAATGACTAATAACCAAAAGGTGAAGATGGACAGATCGACTCAACAAGCGCGAGACAGCATATTCACCGTAGTGGAGACGATCACAGTTGGTGTGTCTGAGACGTTTAATGTGATGGCCGACCGAGTGACCTTGACTCCATGATCCAAGAAGCAACTCAGAAACAAAACATGCATCATAACTAACACCTAAAAGTCTAGTCGTTTTTTCTGAACGCACCTCATGGTTCTAATGACTTGTGCACATGTAGTTGTTTAAAGCTACACACACTGTACAAGGTGTGTGTTGCTGTTAGTGCTTCTGTTCAAAGCACAACTACTACACACACACACACACACACACACACACACACACACACACACACACACACACACACACACACACACACACACACACACACACACACACACACACACACACACACACACACACACACACACACACACACACACACACACACACACACACACACACACACACACACACACACACACACACACACACACACACCTGTTCCCTTCGATGGCAGCACACATTTACAGTAAGAGCACCATGGAGGACAGCTGTGTGTAACACATGGCACGCTTTCATTCTAAAATGATTACCATTCCCTCTCTTCTCCGTTAACACCATATAACACCAGTCCTATGTGCCTTGGATTGGCTCCCTGTTTTTTATCGCATCAGGTTTAAGGTCCTCCTGTTTGTGTTCAAGGCGTTAAACACAGGGGCTCCTAAATATCTTTCCGATGTCATCCACCAGCATGTCCCGGTGCGTTCCCTTAGGTCAGCTGACCAGAGATTACTAACTGTGCCTAGGTACAGCCTGAAGTCTCGTGGTAGTCGAGCTTTTTCAGTACTTGGACCAAGTCTCTGGAATGAGCTGCCAGCCGATGTAAAACAGGCCAAGTCATTAGAAACCTTTAAAGGAAGACTGAAAACACATCTGTTCTCGCTGGCTTTTGGACGTTGAAGTTGGGGGAAGTAGGCCGGATATGGAATGTGAACTGGCACTCAGGTTTTTGTACTGTATTTTAAAATGGATTTCTTATTGTATTTTTATAGGATTTATTACGGTATTTTACAGGGATTTTTTAGTGTATTTTAATGGATATTTTAATGTATTTTAATGGTCATATCTCTGTCCTATTGTGTGGCATTTTATTGATGTACAGCGCTTTGTTTGTCCATTCTGGCCATGTGAAAGCGCTCTATAAATAAAGTTGATTTGATTTGATTTGATTTGATTTAAAACCACGTATGATCCACATCCTGAGCTCACTTCCATGACAGTTTTCCTTCCCGTCTTTTATTTCCTAATAAAGATTCCACACAGGATCTACTCCATGAAATAAATGAATGCAGGATGTCAGGAGTCAGGATGCTTTTCCTCACACCTCGTGTGTGGTTTTTTTTTTGTAAGCCTCAGACACTGACAGCTTCGGTGTAGATTAAATGCCTGTATCTTTCATACATTAAAAAAATGATGGACACAACAGAATTGACATTAACATCCATCACTCGGGGCACGCTACAGCCGGGTGAGACAAATACCGTGAGACTTAAATATAAAGCTTTCACTGCTCTGCTGAAGCTGCAGAAACGTCTCTGGTTCAGTCGATACAACACTCTCTCCGATAATCCATCCATCTAATCATGACCACGTTCCGACGTGGGGGGTGTAAAACAGGCAATCCCCATAACAACGAGAGGTGTGTGATGTGGAGAAATGGAGAAAAATGTGGATAAAATAGACTCTACAGGGAAAAAATGCAGTGTTGATTTTATCACTTCTCACTCCAGACGTGCAGGACTAATCTGTCGTCTCCATCTCCTCCTGTTCACCCCCCATCCCCCCATCCTCAACATTGCTGTATTATTGATTCCGGCAGGACTCCAGGCTTCTCAACACTGTCTCCACTTCCATCCCACAGAGGTTTTTAGACAAACTGATCAAATGAAGTGCTGGTTAAAGAGCTAGTTGACTTCTGTTTGACCATTAATCTGAGCAAAGGTGCTATAATTCATTCACTTTTAGGGAATAGATGACGTCAAACATCATCTTCAGGTAAACTCTCTGAAGAGCTGATTTACTCATATTGATGTGTGTTCTACTTCATCTTTCATTCAACCTGGACATCATTTATTCCACACAAAGAAAAATAAAAAACATTTAAAGGAATACTACTCAGCTTTTTCATATTTCTAAATCGTTTTCTTGAGCCACTATGTGTTAAAACAACCTTTTATGGAGTTAATAAAATGTTAGTCAAACCCCACCGCCCTTGTGGCCAGAATACCACACTTGCAACTTCAGAGTTGGCGAGCCGCTACACCTGCTGGTGGATGGAGCTGTGGAGTTAAGCGGAGCTGACATGGTGGCGCTGCAGTCTGCTTCCAGCACGTTTCCTACCTACTTGTTTTAGATTGTGAACACAGCTGATTTATTTGATTTAGTGATAATCACTCCTCTAGAAACTAATGAAAGCTGAAGAGACATTTCAGCAGTTAGATGAAGGTGGTAAAAAGACGAACGCGTGGCGAGGAGAGGAGTTTCATTTTCGGTTTAACCACAATGAATTAATGATGGACACTACGGGTGCTAAAAGCAAGCTAAACTGCCTAGTATCCCTTTAAGATGAGAATTTAGACATTTTTACTTTGCTTTTATGACTTGATCTAGACCAAGAAAGGTGCTCTCTCTCTCTCCCCAACACACACACACACAAACACACACCTAACCCTTTTCCATTCCTCCACCCAAGCACAAGTTCCGCTACCAGCAAAGGTTCAACAGGAGACTAATTGTACTGCTAGTGTGTGTGTGTGTGTGTGTGTGTGTGTGTGTGTGTGTGTGTGTGTGTGTGTGTGTGTGTGTGTGTGTGTGTGTGTGTGTGTGTGTGTGTGTGTGTGCGTATCCTGCATGAACCCTGAGAGCCTGAATCACACCCATTCTGCAGACATGGGAGTGTTACCATAGAAACGGGGAAGTGGGTTTACTCTGCCCGTGTTAGACAGCTTTACGCTAACGATACAGTAAAATGTTCACACACGAAAGCTCTCCTGCCCTCTGCAGAATTTTCTCCTGCAAAAAAATAAAAGATAAACTGCAGAGATGATGATCTCACGGAGGTTATTTCCCACCAGCCACAGGAAGAATCATGCTTCTGCTTTCTCTAAACACACACACACATTCAATCACAGAGAGAAAAACACAACACCATACATAAGATCTCATGATTCTGTCCACAAAAGGACACAAAATTATTACATTTTGACAAACTTAACTTTTTAGTACATAAATTCATATAAAAGCATTCTATTCACTGAAATGAAATAAGGCACCTATGTGTCCAGGCTACACAATGAAAAAGCAACACTTGCTTAATAAAAACGAACAGCTGATAGGCTCTGTTGGACAGATGGACACATGATCTTTTACACGAGAGAGGAGGAGCAAACACACCATTAGGATCTTGTTTCTTTTGTTCTCTTCTGTTATCAGGTAGAGTGATTTTACAGCAGAGCCTCGGGGCAGAATGATCCCAACTGTCACCTTAAAGCGTGACAGGTGGGCAGAAAAAGCCGGACCCCTCCGACCTCACCTCATCACCCCAGGCTTCTGCTTCACACTGGCTGGGAAAGGTCGTACAATCACAAACTATCCAAGTTAAGGCAGTCTGTGCATTTCTGAATGACTACGGGGAAAAATGGCTGCCAACATCTGGCTTTTAAGTGCTGAGTCTTTAGTCCTGAAGAAAACACTTTAGTTGGAGGTCTTACTGGTAACCGGAGCTTTAAAAGGTGCAATAAAAACTTTCAAATTGCAAATTCAGATCCATGTGATAATAAAAAAGTGGAACCCAGCTTTTAGTTTCCTCTTATCGCTCGGATGGAAGTAGTTTCCTTTAGCGTGTGGGAACTTATTATACATCATTACTGCCATTCAGTCCGCTTCTATGCAAACACAAAGTAACTGCTTACAGGCGTAAACAGGAGGAGCACTCACAAATGTGTTTATAACACAATGAAGGTTATGATTAGGAGGACAGGGTGGAAAAAAGTACAGAACTTGGTTCAAGATCTGAAATCTACTTTTTTAAGTCTTACAAATATACACATTTGCTTTTAGGGAACACTTTATAGAAATAGATAACCACTAATTTTGCTCAAAGGAACCCATCTAGCTCACATGTTAAAGAATAAAATGTTGAGTTGGTTCAGAACCAGATCTAAATCCATCTCATCCCACAGTTTCAGAAACGAAGCTGATCAGTTTTAATGTTCTTTTGCTCCATTTCGCTGTCCATGTGTCGGAAACAGAATTTATTACTGTGTAAATGCATCAAATCATTCCTTTCCACCTTAATGAGCCTAAAAACACAGGAGGAGGTTGAATTAGGAACTTTAATGTTGCAGTAAACTTTAAGCCAGATTTAGTGAATTGGTTTCTGTCGCTAACCAAAAACAAGCAGCAATGTGTGGCGTTTTAACGGCATCAGCTGATTTATGTTTTGAACTTAGTACAATACTTTATCAGCCTGGTGGCAACAAGCCATCCTATTTCTGTGAATATATAGTCTGGCCACGATCCATTGATGGCTCTCAATCGTGGGGCGGGATCTACAGTTGTCTTTCAAACCGTCTCTGCTTGCTATTGGATAACAAACAACGTGACACTCACCACTATAGATGTCAGTCAACGAGATAGTCCGCCATACTCGGTTGAAGAAGATGCAAATACATCCCTTTTCTAAATAAACTTAAGTGTCTGCTCTTGACTCAAAGAAAAGCCCAAGTCTAAATATTCCTAGGTTGATGCCGAAGCCGTTTCCAATGAGCTGCTGCCATCTTTGTTTGTTCGTGACATCCAGCCCACTAACATAGTGCTGTGATTGGCTCACCAAACCAATAGTCTGCTGTGATTGGACTGCTAAGGAGCTGTCGCCATCTTAGTTTTGCTCACTCACAGTAACATTCCGCCTACCTGGCTGATAAAGCGCCGTGTGGGCCATTGGCTGGCACACTGTTGCTAACCACTTAAACATTCTCCCTCTCCTGATAATAACACACTACTGTCTGTGTGTCTGTGTGTGTGTGCATGTGTGCATGCGTGTGTGCGTGCGTGCGTGTTCTCTGTCTTCTCAATCACCAGTGAGTCATGGTGGACGGCTGCTTATACTGAGCCAGGATCCTCTGGAGGTTTCTTCCTGTTAAAAGGGAGTTTTCCTCTCCACTGTTGCTAAATGCTTGCTTAGTATGAGGATTGCTGTAAAGACTCTAGACACCAGTCAGTGACTTGATGCAACCTGCTGGGTTCCTCATATAGGAAACTTTTTACTGATTCACTTAATGAACTGAACTTTATTGGAATGTTTACTATGTGAAGTGCCTTGAGACACTTGTCGTGATTTGGCGCTATATAAATAAACTGATTTGATTTGTAATTGGCTCACCAAACAGATGGCGTGCTTTGACTGGACCAGTAACAGACTGTGCAGGGCTGCAGCAGTTCCAATGGAGTGTGGCTAGACCTTCCTTTTCTTGACTCTAGGCTAATACATTATCATATAGAATAAACTCATGGCATAAATGTAAACAAAATGTATCCTGCATGGGGGAAAGGTTTTAACAGGAAGTGTTACTGCTTTCCGTCTCAAAATGATTAAACTGATTTATTCAATCAAACTCCGGTTCTGAGTGACTTCAATGTGGAAGTCAGGAGAAAACTGTGTATACCAATGGTCTCACAATGATGCCCAACAGTCAGGCCAGGTTAACTGAATGTCTAGGACCAATGTACTGAGTCTGAAACCAGTTTTCCTGACTGAAATACAGATGGAGCGCAAAGTCAGATAAAAATAGTTCAGTACTAAAACGGACCATCATTCTCAGAAGTGATGACTAGCATCAGTTGTGCATTGTTTTCAAAACCTAGCTTGTAAACTGACATCATCAGCGTGATATTCAGACCGGCAAGCATGTGACCGTACATGACCAAACACATTCAGCCTGCAGCCTGAAGGCTTTGCTCCAACAAACTGATACAGCCATGACTGATGCTGAAGGCAGCAGAACGAAACGAGATGCAAATATGAAATTTCAGACATATTCAAATAAAAATAAATATATTAAACAGCAAGACTGGCAGCACCCTTCATACATTGTGTTGCCTCATCTAAGCAACTGTTTTTTATATTTAATCAAATGTTTTCTCAGACTGTAACGTAATTATTGTCGGAATAAAATCTAACAGGATTTTGTTCAAATTAAGTGAAAATGGCATTTTTGTGCATACCGTGTTATTAAAATTCAAAATAGAAACTAGCGATCACAAACATCCAACAGGCCTTGTCTCTGACCCAACCATCCTTGCAGAGCTTCAGAGCTGGGTCTTTTCTACATGAATGGGGGTCTCTGTTACCATTCTAGCAGCCAAAGCAACCACACCCAGAACTAAATAGAAGGAAAGCAAGACTGAAATACATTTATTTCCAAAGTAACTGCTAAAACCTAAAAGATGTGAGAAAAGACATGTTACATAAAATTCCTTTAACAAATTGCAAGTATTGCATTTCATTTATTTACTTATTTATACATACATACCATTAATAAAAACTAAATTCACACAAAATTTTCTAAACTTAACAACGGGTTTCACTGTCAAGACAAGTTAAATGTGTGGAAAATGTATTTAATCGATGCATTTTCAGTGGTCTCTGGTAGGAATGAATGCCAGCTGTACTCAGGGTAAAAAAAGCCCAGAATTGCTTGAATCAGCACAGCAACATGACTCTACCACTGACTTGCAACGTGAATGTTGTATCTTTACAAATTACACAAGCATGGGGGAGTTTTTCCTGTGTGGTGGTGTTGCTAGCTTCTACTATTCGGGATGTTGTCTGCTGTTTCCTGGATGCTAAACCAACAACAACCTTCCCCATCGTGAGTCAAGATGGGTGAGTCCATGGATGTTAAGTTACGGTATGACGTAGACCAGTCAGACTCTTCTAATCCTAGAGTTTCACCATCTATTTTCTATCAGAAGCTAATGCAGGAGATAGGTGTAAGATATTCAGCCTGCATGAAAAACTCGGTGACTGATTATAATCAGAAACATTCACAAAAAAATGGTTTTCCGGTCAACCACACCTTTAAATCTCAAATATTTCAGTTCTCCTGGCCAAGGCTTCCTATCACATTCTATCCAAGAATGCCAAACCAAAGCCACCAAATTAAAAAGAGGCTTAACATATATTTGGACACACCGCCAGCTCCAAGACATTCTGAGTGAAATCTGCTATGCAGAAAAGAGCAAGGAACCATAAAAGACAATATCCCGCTTCACAGCGATGCAATAACCACTAATGCAAATTTATCCCATCTAAAAATAAAATGTGATTAAAAGCATTTTGGCCATTTCTGTCACAATAAACAGGCGTTTTTAATTTGCATGGATCAACAGCTCTCAGCTGCTCAGCCATGATGCGTTTACCAGATCCTGAAATCCAAAACTGAAGCCCGTCTAGACATAAATCTCCTCCTACACAACCCACTTTAGCAGAACAATAACAAAGTCTTTGAACCGACACCAATGTGACACGTGATGTGGTCTCCGTTCAGCCTCAAGAGAATCAATTTCACAAAATAAAAACCATCATTATTGAATTTCTTGTCAAGCGCTACACATTCTACACACAAGTTCTTCAGTTTCACATCATACAGAGTCAAGGGGTAAGAAGTGGGGGAGGTGAAGGACAAAGGAAGTCCCGAGAAAAGGTCCTCAACTGTCTGCCTTGGAGGATTCAACAAGCTTAATGAATTAGTTTTCCTCTTGACACCAGAAGATCCTTTAGGGATTTAGCAAGGGTTCCAATTTAATAAAGTCAGTCCCTCAGTTTTCCTTCAGGGCACAAAATGGAGAGGATGGATAACACATCTGTGGACAGTATTACAGCAAGTTTTTCAAAGAACTGGTGAATTATCAAGAGTTCATGTTGGTTAATTACTTTGAGTCATCATCATGCTGATGCACAACCTGAATATTACAGAAATGATCCAGGAAGTAGAGTTCATCATTATGATCAAAGATCTCAGCAGATTAGTTAAATGATGTAATTATAATAATGACCGATAAATCCTGCCTGTAGTCGAGACCGTAGTCGACTACATCTAGTTCTGTTTCCAAAGAGCCATCATGGAGGCAGTCGAACACACCGCGAGGGACTGAAAACATCTAGGTGGTCTTTATGAGGCTGCAGACACAAGTGGCTGAACAATGGTGGGAGTCAAAGGTAAACGGGGTGAAATGCAGACAAACTGGGAGGATTAATCAAACGTCGTAAGAGAACAACAGTTTCATTGTTGGCTCATGATTCAATCCAATTCAATTCAATTCTATTTTATTTATATAGCGCCAAATCACGACAAGAGTCATCTCAAGGCACTTCACATAATAAACATTCCAATCCAGGTCAGTTCATTAAGCCAATCAGAAAAAATGTTTCCTATATAAGGAACCCAGCAAATTGCATCAAGTCACTGACTAGTGTCCATCTAAATCTGAAACCGTGTCAATTAGACAGGTCAGTCGCAAACGTGTTTGGAATTTGACTTTTGGATGCCATTTTACTGCAAAAGAACACAATGTTTAACCATCCTTCTCAAAGAATACACGCTTAAATGATAACCGATAACTCTCAATGATAAAGTTATTAGGCATGAACAAAGTCCCAAAAACCTGCAAAAATTTCCTCCTGGTGAAGGTCCTTCATCTTTCCTGTCATCTCATCCTCCCCCGACTTTGTCAGTGATTGCTTACCCTTCTGTGGCTGATAGGAGCCAAGTCTGATAAGTCTTCTGAAGCAGCCTTGTGTAGGCTTATAACATCAAAGGCTAAACAATGGGATGGCTGTTTAAATAAGATGACCCAGAAGTGATTAACAGGATGGCCTGGATCAGAGCAACACTAAAAACAAACAACTGATGCTCTTCAACTGACTCCTGGAGATGTAAACAAAAAGACTAAATTATTTTTCTAAAACTAAGTCCTAAAAAAACTGCTTGACGATGTAAACTTGCACACTAGCCAGTCATGTTGGGTCACAATAACATCTGTCAACTCATTGGAATTTCAGGTTATTGTAAACACAGCTGACAAACTGTTCCTGCAAGCTAGTGAGTCATATTTAATCTGGATTATGTCACTTCACAAAGATAGCAGCTTTTACAATCAACGGCTGAACAAAACTAGGAACTGACAGTATTCGGCTCTTGCTTTATGAAAACAGAAAAAAAAACTTCAGGAAACCAAAAAAAGAAAAAAAACAACACAAATTGACATTTTTCCTCGTTTGTTATTTTATATGATTGTGTGGAAGGCTACACTTAATATTTTAAAATGATCACACAACAGGAAAAAGTTGTGATGCCAGACAAAGTTTAGGTTTTTATCAGTTACTTGATTTTCCTTTTGAAAATAAATAAATCAAGACCTCACTGACCTAGAAACGTGTTTTTCTGGTGCACATTTGGACAAAGTCAGACCAACCTTGACTGAAAACCTTTTGGTGTGTGATCAGGATCCTAAACTCAAGTAAAGGTTTACATTTCAACAAGACCCATGCAAGAAACAGCAACACTAGTGGATTCCGATTTCAAACAATAAATGTTGTTTTTACTAATGGTTTTCCATCCAGTAGTGTTCAAATGGACTATTTCTACCAAAAGAGAAACATGCACGAAAAAGAGATGATGGTCTCGATTTCATTACATTACAAAACACTTCCACTCTAATTTTAGCTTTGCCACTTGGGCAAACATGTGAAGAAGATGGTCGCAAATAATTTGAAATACGCTTATATATATATATATATATATATATATATATATATATATATATACACAGGTGCTGGCCAGTAAATTAGAATATCATCAAAAGGTTGAAAATATTTCAGTAATTCCATTCAAAACGTGAAACTTGTACATTATATTCATGCAATGCACACAGACCAATGTATTTCCGATGTTTATTACGTTTAATTTTGATATTTATAGGTGACAACCAATGAAAACATCAAATCTGGTATCTCAGAAAATTAGAATATTCTAAAGGCCAATGAAAAAATGTTTGTTTCTCTAATGTTGGCCAACTGAAAAGAATGAACATGAAAAGAATGTGCATGTATAGCACTCAATACTTAGTCGGGGCTCCTTTTGCCTCAATAACTGCAGTAATGCGGCGTGGCATGGACTCGATCAGTCTGTGGCACTGCTCAGGTGTTATGAGAGCCCAGGTTGCTCTGATAGTCGTCTTCAGCTCCTCTGCATTGTTGGGTCTAGCGTATTGCATCCTCCGCTTCACAATACCCCATAGATTTTCTATGGGGTTAAGGTCAGGCGAGTTTGCTGGCCAATCAAGGACAGGGATACCATGGTCCTTGAACCAGGTGCTGGTGGTTTTGGCACTGTGTGCAGGTGCCAAGTCCTGTTGAAAGGTGAAGTCTGCATCCCCATAAAGTTGGTCAGCAGCAGGAAGCATGAAGTGCTCTAAAACTTCCTGGTAGACGGCTGCATTGACCCTGGACCTCAGGAAACAGAGTGGGCCAACACCGGCAGATGACATGGCACCCCACACCATCACTGACGGTGGAAACTTTACACTGGACCTCATGCAACGTGGATTCTGTGCTTCTCCGCTCTTCCTCCAGACTCTGGGTCCTTGATTTCCAAAGGAAATGCAGAACTTGCTTTCATCAGAAAACATAACTTTGGACCACTCAGCATCAGTCCAGTCCTTTTTGTCCTTGGCCCAGGCGAGACGCTTCTTGCGCTGTTTCATGTTCAAGAGTGGCTTGACACACGGAATGCGACACCTGAATCCCATGTCTTTCATGAGTCTCCTCGTGGTGGTTCTTGAAGCGCTGACTCCAGCTGCAGTCCACTCTTTGTGGATCTCCCCCACATTTTTGAATGGGTTTGTCGTCACAATTCTCTGCAGGGTGCGGTTATCCCTAGAGCTTGTACACTTTTTTCTACCACATTTTTTCCGTCCCTTCGCCTGTCTGTTAATGTGCTTGGACACAGAGCTCTGCGAACAGCCAGCTTCTTTAGCAATCACCTTTTGTGTCTTGCCCTCCTTGTGCAAGGTGTCAATGATTGTCTTTTGGACAGCTGTTAAGTCAGAAGTCTTCCCCATGATTGTGGTGCCTTCAAAACAAGACTGAGGGACCTTTTAAAGGCCTTTGCAGGTGTTTTGAGTAAATCAGCTGATTAGAGTGGCAGCAGGTGTCTTCTATATTCAGCCTTTTCAGAATATTCTAATTTTTTGAGATACCAAATTTGGAGTTTTCATTAGTTGTCACTTATGAATATCAAATTTAAATGTAATGAACATTGGAAATACATTGGTCTGTGTGCATTGCATGAATATAATGTACAAGTTTCAAGTTTTGAATGGAATTACTGAAATATTTTCAACCTTTTGATGATATTCTAATTTACTGGCCAGCACCTGTATATATATATATATATATATATATATATATATATATATATATATATATATATATATATATATATATATATATATATATATATATATATATATGCAGGATGTTTAAGTTTTCAGCTCTAGATTTGTGATTAGATCACCGAACAGTTTGAACGCTTCGTGTGATAACTGTGAGCCCTATATCTAAACATGTTCAACTTCATTTTATCTTTCAGCCTCTAGTTTATTATTGATCACCAGATAAAAAAGGGAATAGTGGGGTAACGGAAGCCAGTGTGTTCAGAAGATAAGATGTTAAGACTGGAAATGAGTTGAAACTTTTGTTTGCATGCATCACCTTCAGAACAGCTTTATTTGTCCTCAAAATAATTAAAGAATTTGTTCAAAATTAAACAAAGTAATCATCTTAGTTAATTATAATAAAGCTGTGGGCCGTAGCATGTCGCCATCAAGGAGAAATTAAGATTTTGACATTTGAAAGCTAGCTCCGACTCCCCTTCTGAAAGGAGCCGAAAGCCACGCCTTGTACCGCACACGCACATACTACTGGCCTTTAGCGCAAGCGGACGAGTAAAGTTTTTGACACATTCCTGCTCAGACACACCTAACTGCTGAATTATCTCCTCAGCCTTCATTGAGTTCTGCAGGAGCTGCTAATCAATGGTTTTAGTTTGAGTTCAAGCAGGGAAATGTCTAAAACCAGCAAAACTCTGGTTCGTGCTATGCTAACACATACCCGTGCTACTGCCACAACAAGCAAAAACAATAGTAAGATGCAGCGTAACGTTGAAAGCTATGCTAATCACTTAGCCCCAATGCACAAAAGATAAATCCCTGTTTGTCACCCGTCTCCTCTTTTACAGTTAGCTTGATGTTTACAGACTGACTTTAATTCAATGCAGGCCGAGTTAGCATTCAAGCTAGGTTGGTGCACTATGCTGACTGTGCATCACTGCACCACACCGTAGTGCACGCTGGGAACTGGGCCACTTTCTCGTTGATTGACAGCTCTCTTGTGGATACACAGCTTTATTTGTCAACGCTTTAGGCTAATGTAAATGATTTATTTTGTTATTGAGGCCAGGAGAGAGACTTAGGGCTCTCATACATTATGAAAGATTACCTACTTTATCATAGAACAGGGTCAGATTGTCACTTTAAAGCGCTTTAAGTTAATCTAAAAACTTAAACTATGTACCACAGTTTAAGGAGATCAAACTAGCCAAAGCTAGTGTGCACAAGCAGATTTTAGACATAAATAAATTAGCGCTAGACGTTAACTATGGGGAGGAGACAGATTACCACATCACTGTTTTACATTCCTGGTGTCTCTTCAGATTTATGGAGCCTGGATGAAGGTCATAAAACCACATCACACACATCCACATCTGTAAGTGTATTTCTGTTTATACAGTCTTAAAAGAACATATGTTCTTGAGGACACTTTAAATTACCTCTGTAAACTGAGGGAATCTGATCTGACAAACTGTCAGGTTTTTTTCACTATTAAAACTTTTAGAAATGTCTTTTGATCAGGTTAAAAATAAACTCTTACCTGATAGTAGGCTTTGATCTGCCTGATAAGGATAGACAGGTTCTGGATACGTAGTGTGGGGTCATTGTTCACCTTCTTGTTGGTCCTCTGCACGGTGGCTTTAGGGTTTCTGCAATGAGAAAATACAATTAATAACAAAATTAACAGCAGTAGGAGATAAAAAAATTCTAATGCAAATCCTTTTATTTTCCACTAGGGTGTCACTTAGCCTAAATAAAATAATGTGTCCCCTGAAATATTTGCAGCACAACATTAGATAACCGAATTATATGATTATACAACCAATTATTATATTTCACCCCTCACTATTTACTAAAAGCATAACTGTACTCAATTTGTTACATTTATTTCACAGTAATCATACAGGCAGAAATGACCTGTTAAATGCTAAAAACAATTACTTTATGTAATGTCTACTATCATAATGATACTATTTTTAAGTTTTTCAGCTTCTAAAACCAAACAGGTTATAAAAAATGAGTCATTGTGATGTCACAAAGTAGAAAAGGTATAAAAAAGCATTCATAATATCCAATACAGCATGCTTTGTCTCTTTTATATAATTCTCTTAACCATGAAGTAATGAATTTAGAATAAAAACTAAGAAGATTTTTTCTCTTGACTTATCTTGCTGCTAGATAAGTCTCATCTCCACTCATGTGTGTGACACAATCCTTTCTAGAGTAACTGAACAGTTTTTGCCTAGACGTTCTCAGACAACAAGCGTTAAGACATCATGGAATGATTGAAATTTAAATCCTTTAAATAAAATGTAAAATAATAAGTTTTGCCAGAACTTTACTTCTCACATGAACAGAAATTTCTGTTTGCAGCTTGCTCTGACTCACTGGTGAGGATATGTTTTGACAATCCTTCGTTCTTTAGCTCCTTTCTTAAAATAATAAATAAATAATGTTCCATGTCCCATGTTTCCAAACAGCATGAGATCCCTGTAATTATTTTATGTAATTTATCCTGAATTTTTTCAAGAAAAACAAACTCCTGTACTCCAAATCAACCAGAAAAAAAGCTCTGGCGCATCATTTCCAGGAACTAGAAGTGAGCCACATGACAGCTGAGCTTCAGACAGCAGGTTTTGGGGTCTTGTTTGCTGATATTTGGACATCTCGCCTGAGATTGGATAAGAGTAACGCGACTAACACTGACTCCATTTTTGTTGCAACATTGATGTTTTATCTACACAAATAACACAGGTCTGAAGGAAATCTGCTGTGTGGTGGAGTTGCTAATGCTAACAGTTAGCTTCTACTAGCCAAGATGTTCTCTGCGGTTTCCTGAACGCTAAACCAACAACAGCCTTCACTGGTGTGAGCCAAGATGGGTGAATCCATGATTGTTCTGTGACAGTGTGACATAGATCTGTGAGGATTTTCAAATCCTAGAGTTTTCACCATCTATTTACTATCAGAAGATAATGCATGAGATAGATGTAGGAGACTATTTTCATGCGCAGCCTCCATGAAAAACTACAGTGACCGATTATAATTAAAAATAATTACATTTTTTTTCAGTTAACCACACTTTTTAACAGTAAACTACTTTTTCCCCTTTTTGTGTGAAATGAACTTTAAGGTGAAATTCATACAGCTGATGACCTATTTGTGGGGTCAAGAGAAGATGCCCTCCTCGTCCAACAGGAGGAGGAGGAGTTAAGAGTGTTTATGAATGCATGTGTGTGTGTGTGTGTGTGTGTGTGTGTGTGTGTGTGTGTGTGTGTGTGTGTGTGTGTGTGTGTGTGTGTGTGTGTGTGTGTGTGTGTGTGTGTGCACTGTATCTGTATCTTAATCTTAAGATTTAAAAACCGTTAATTACA